>NW_024100292.1:0-32016 GCF_016545835.1 Crotalus tigris
GGCCTGGGGAGGCCTTTGCTGCAAGAGGCGCCTGAATAAACCTCAGAAACCCCCCCCAAACTAATGTGGGAAAGAAATAGAATAACATAGAATAAAGAAGAATAAAGTATAATAATAATAATAATAATAATAATAATTATAACACGAAATAAAGTATTTACAGAAACAGAATTGGACGAACTGCAAAAATTTACCCAGGGCAAAGAAATCAAAGCCTTACAAGAAGTAATTCAGAATGTAGAGCCAAACCAGAGGGAGTTGGCAGTGAAAGAATCCAGTAGAGATATACAACTGTTCTCATTTGGAAACCAGGCACCTCTTCCTCAGGAAGAACAAAACCCTCTAACTAAAGAAATAAAAGAATTGAAACAAAGAATAATTGAGCATCTAGAACAGCACAAAAACAAAAGAATAAGGCTGCCTGCATTGAAGCTTGTTCCAAAGAAACAGCTAGCACAAGCATTAAAAGATGCAAATACTGCAATATCAAGTATAAGCACCAATTCACTGCAAGAAACAAACCAACTAATGTACACCACAGCTGCAGTTATAACTGAATACCTGGGATGCAAAATCAACAAAGAAGAAAAACAAACAAACAGTGCACCACAAAAATGGAAGGTTAGACTAGAAAATAAGATCAGCAAGTTAAGATCACATGCAAGCAAGCTATAACAGATGAAAGAAAAGAAGCTGAAGAACAAGAAGACCAAAGAATACCTAATCAAGAAATACCACTTAGAAACAAGGAAGATCAAGGAAGCACTGGAAATAATAAAGCAACAAGTAACAGCTATAGCCAGTAAAATCAGTAGATATGAAGCTCGAATTGCAAACTATAGGCAGAACCTCCAATTTCAATCCAATCAGAAACGTTTCTACCAATCCATCAATGGAGAGAAAACTGCAAGGAACAGTCCAGTTACCTGACAAGGAAGAAACAGTGCAGTTCTGGAAGCAGATATGGGATAACCCAAAGAAATACAACAAGGATGCGGCTTGGTTAAAAGAGGTGGATGCAAATAAAACAGAAGTTGAAATGAACGAACTAGTAATAACAACAAAAATGGTAGAAAAAAGAGCAAAGAAAATCAAAAATTGGTCAGCACCAGGTGAAGATGAACTGCATGGGTTTGGGTTGAAACATCTAACTGTTATACACCCACTCATTGCCAAACAGTTCAACAATATACTACAAGGAGGAGAAATTGAAAAGTGGCTAACAACTGGGAAAACCTACCTAATAATGAAAAATCCAGCAAAAGGGGAAACACCAGGTAACTACAGGCCAATTACCTGCTTACCAACAACTTTCAAATTACTAACTGGTGTGGTAGCTGATGCAGTACAACAGCATCTAGTTGAAAACAATCTCTTTCCACCTGAGCAGAAAGGAAACCGCCACAATAGCAGAGGAACAAAAGATCAACTCATAATAGACAAAATGATCTTGGAAAACTGCAAGAGAAGGAAGACCAACCTGAATGTGGCATGGATTGACTACAAAAAGGCATTTGACTCTCTGCCACATGACTGGATAATCAAGTGCCTAGAAATAACAGGAGTCAGTAGAAACATCAGAAAAATTGTGCAAAGATCGATGGCACAATGGAAGACACAGTTGCAGATCAATGGTGAGAAGCTGGGAGAGGTTAATATCAAGAGAGGGATATTTCAAGGAGATTCATTATCACCATTACTATTTGTTATTGCACTGTTTCCTCTGTCAACAATACTGAATAACTCAGGACATGGTTATCAAACATCAAAAACATCTGCTAGACTATCCCACCTCCTTTACATGGATGATCTGAAGCTGTATGGAAAAAAATCATCTGAAATAGAATCGCTGCTCAACACTGTCCGTATATATAGCCAAGATATTGTAATGGAGTTTGGATTGGACAAATGTGCCACACTTACTATCAAACAATGAAAAATAGTGAAAACTGAAGGAATCAAGATGCCTCACAAAAATAACATTAAGAGTCTAGATGAGAAAGATTACTACAAATACTTGGGTATCCTTCAAGTTGACAACATCAAGCACACTGAAGTCAAGAAAAAGATTAGAGGTGAATACATCAAGAGAGT
This sequence comes from Crotalus tigris, assembly GCF_016545835.1. NCBI lineage: Eukaryota > Metazoa > Chordata > Lepidosauria > Squamata > Viperidae > Crotalus > Crotalus tigris. Next base: position 2,095 of record NW_024100292.1, read on the forward strand.
GAAGAAGATCTTAAAGTCCAAACTCAATGGAGGAAATACCATAAAGGCAATCAAAACCTGGGCAATCCCAGTCATTAAGTACACAGTTGGAATAGTGGACTGGACTCAAGCAGAACTAAAATCAATGGATAGGAACACCAGAAAAACAATGACAATAAATCATGCCCTTCATCCACGCATTGACATTGACAGACTTTATCTACCAAGGCAAATAGGTGGGCATGGAATGCTGCAAGTACATCAGATGGTTGAAGAAGAAAACAAATGGCTTTGGAAGAATATCTGAAGAACAATGATGAAGATGCACTGAAATTAGTATATCAGGAAGGCTTACTGACTACTGGAGAGACCAAACTGGCCTACAAGAAAGACCAATGAAGAACAGAATAGAGGCATGGGAAGACAAAGCACTACATGGCCAATACATGAAAAAAAATAGCTGGGAAAGCAGATAATAATAAAACCTGGAAATGGCTAAGAGCAGGAAAATTGAAGAAAGAGACCGAGGGACTAATTCTGGCTGCACAAGACCAAGCCTTAAGGACAAATGCATACAAAGTCAAAATTGAGAAGACAGCAACAGACAGTAAGTGCCGCCTATGCAAGAAGCTGAAGAAACAGTGGACCACTTGGTAAGCTGTTGCAAGAAGATTGCACAAACTGATTACAAGCAGCGGCATGACAAAGTAGCAACAATGGTGCATTGGAAGATCTGCAAAAAAAATCATTTGCCTGTAAGCAAAAACTGGTGGGATCATAAAATAGAGAAAGTCATAGAAAATGATTAAATTAAACTGCTCTGGGACTTCAGAATTCAAACAGACAAGCACCTGCAACATAACACCCCAGACTTAACAATTGTCGATAAGAAAGACAAAAAAGTCTGGATAATGGACGTGGCAGTGCCTGGAGATAGCAGAATAGAAGAGAAAGAACTGGAGAAGATAACAAAATACAAGACCTACAAATAGAAAGAGAAAGATTGTGGCAAAAGCAAGCAAGGGTAGTACCAATAGTCATAGGCGCCTTGGGTGCAATCCCAAAACAACTGGAGCACCACTTGAACACCATTGGCATTGACAAATTCGCTCTTAGTCAATTGCAAAAGGCAGCCTTAGTACGAACTGCCTCCATCCTGCGACGATATCTGTAATACCATCAAATATCCACATCTGCCTATCCCAGGTCCTGGGTAAGGACTCGATAGGTAGACAAAATGCCAAATCCAGTCTGAACATCTGGCTGACTGTGCGATAATCCATAATAATAACGAAAAACCACTAAGAGCAAAAATCATGTGTCTGCATAATCTCTGAAAGAAAGCTGTATTAGCCAAAAGCTGTATTAACAGTACGTGAATGACCTAATGTATATTTAGAAACATTGTATAAAAGTAAAAACTGCCTTCATTGTATTCCCATGAGAAATGGAGCTAACGTGTGAGAAACTATCTGAATGTTACACAAAGTAGATTCCATATACAATGTAAGATTCCATCTATGCTTCCTTTGTTCCCGAGAAAAAGAAACCTATAAAGCTTTAGTTTAGACGCTCCCCCTTGTTCAGAAATTTGTTGATTGTTAAATCACTTCTGAACCTTTTGCACAAAAATAAAAATCTCTCTTTCACCTTTGGAATCCTTAAAAGTCCTTATTTTTTAAGGCTTATATTTTTCCACAAGAAAACCGCTGAACCTCCCGGGGGCTTGAGCAGAGTTCCTCCCCAAATGTTACACGGTTTTACTAAGGCTGGATCTGAACACAAGGGTGAAATAGAAAACCTAAAGCCTCTGGATTTTTTTTTTCAGGAGTGTAATTCCATGTAATCAATTTAATGGGTTTCAAGGAATCTAAAATGTCCTTGATGGTCCATGGTCTGGGGTGATATACACAAAGCTATCTGCAGGGGAAAGCTTTTACGGGTCTATGTTGAATCAGAATAGACCTGGAAGGGACCTTGGAGGTCATCTAGTCCAACCCCCTGTTCAAGCAGGAGACCCTATACCATTTCAGACAGGTGGCTGTCCAGTCTTTTCTTAAAAACTCTAGTGATGAAGCACCTGCAACTTCTGAAAGCAAAGCTGTCCACACTGTTAGGAAGTTTCAACTTCACTAATTCCAGGTTGCTTGATTAGTTTGCCTCCGTGGTTTCTCGTTCTGCCTTCTGGTGCTTTGGAGAATAAGCTGACCCCTCTTCTTTGTGGCAGCCCCTCAAATGTTGGGATGCTGCTGTCACGCTCTTACTAAGGATTTATAAAGGGATACTAAAAGTTAACGTGATTTGGATTCTATCCCTCTGTTTACACAACCAAGGGTTGCATTAGCATTGCTGGCTGCAGCCACACACTGCTGGCTGATTTGCCCCCAAGCTGCAGAATGAGAGAAGCAGCGTCTCTTTTGCTCTCCCCCTTCGTAATTGCCCTGGAGGTGCTGTGAGGTCCTTTCTTCCCCCTTTCTCTCTCTGGGGTCCCTGCCTGGGGCTCAGGAGGAGCATTTCCCGGCCATCATCGGATCAAGTGGGAAAGAAGCCCCAAAGGGAAGACATTCCTGCCTTGGCTGTGATCGGGGCTCGGAGGGGACACAACACCCACATTCTGGACAGGGAAGATGGATGGCTTGAGAGAGAGCGAGGGAATCCATTTGGGCCGAAGCAGAGGCTCCTTCGCTCAACAGAGACGGAGGCCTCAGACACAACCTGTCCCCCATTTTCTGGGCTGCTCTCTCATCAGCCCCCAGGAAGATCAAGGCCATGAACCCATAAAGACCCCCCCCCCAAGAATTTCAGGAGTTGGTACATTCCAACGGCTTTCTGCCTACCCAGAATCCCCTTATCCAAGTGGTTTAGACCAAAGAAGCTGCTTGGAGAAGCCGCAAAACCTCTCACCGAATAAAAATAAATCCAGTTGCCATGACTCCATTTCCAGACATCCATCTTAATGTTATCATAGTTGAGAACAGAATAGAAGAGAAGGTAGAATTGAATAAAATATAGAATATAATATAGTACAGAAAATAGAAGAGAAGAGAAGAATAGAAATAACTTTATTATCACTTTAAATGTATACTAATCGGCATACATTAAAATGAAATTTCATTGCATACAGCTCTTAAAGGGTCAGCATGGTGGGAAAAAGAACCTATTGTTTTTGCAGGAACCGTAGAAGGGCAGGCTAATCCTTGGAAGAATCCATTATACATATTTCTAATCTCATGAATTCTGCTTAAGCATGGAAACTGAACGTAGGAGTCAGGATCAGAGGCCCCTGCAATGCTCAAAACTAGTTTTAACCAGAATTAGTTGGCACGATGGTTGATTCAGAGGCAGCCCACAGGAACTAATAGCTATAAAAGGTAATTTGTAAATTAGGGCAGGGGGTGATAGAATTTGAGGAATGGGAGATGTAATCAGGGGTGGGGAATAATGTATTCACTTTAGGCACTTTGGATAGATTGTGACGGCCTGAGTACTCAGCCAATGAGGGAAAGGTGGGAGGTAAATTTGTGATGGTTATAGGGAATATAAAGAAATTATATTGATGATTTTAAGGTGTGTGCACTGTACCTGCAAGTACAAGATACATCCTCTTTGCAAAGTAGTAAAAATAAAGTACCACTCCTTTCTCTTGGAAGTTTTGGCTGGCAATTGTTTCTTCCAAACTAGAGAACGAATCCCACACCATCTCCAATATACACTCCATAAACATGATAAAAACCCTAACCTTGAGATATCTCTCTTATGTAAGAGATGTGGAAGGGAACATCACAAATGTTCTCCAAACACTTTGTGCAGGGGATCAGGAAGGAAAACTTTGTGGCATCTGTGGCCTTCAACCCCCAGAATCCAGCTGGCTTACTAGGGAATTCTGGGAGATGAAGTCCACACAGGCCTTTAAAATGGCCAGGTTTGAGAAACACCCACACAATCCTTCAACACAACAACAACAACACTTGGCTGGTTTAAAGAAAGTTAGAGCTGGATGGGAGACCACCAGGTGATCTTAAGGCTATAAAGTTGGGTAAACCTTCCAGAAGAAGGTAAGGGCAAAACAAAATAGCCAGGTTGTTTTCATGAAAACTTTATTTAGGGAGCCAGCTGGATAGAGGGGTTTTTTGGGCCCACAGTCACAATTCTGTGATCATATTTTGCCTCATTTATAGAGGGACTCTGCACATCTATCGTGGCCAGTGCGAATTCAGTTCAGTGTTGTCCATATCACATGAGGCTGGATAATCCAGATGTTTTTGGAGGGAGAGAGAGAGGAAGGGGAGGGAGGGAGAGAGAGGGAGAGAGGGGGGAGAGAGAGGGGGAGGGAGGGAGGACAGAGGGAGGGAGGGGAGAGAGAGAGAGAGCATGCCTGGTTTAGCATCACCAACCCTAATGCAAAGATGCACCAGGCTGGGGTTCGAGAGTTCCCCTGCCCAGGTTCCTTTTCCTTTTAGCAAGAATTTTTGTCACCCTACACAGCAAGGCTGAGCTCGGACAGCCATTCTTTTCTTTGCAAATGTTTGTTTGGCAAGGTCCTCAGAACAGCAATACGTAACACACACACACACACACACACACACACACACACACACACACACACAGGGCCTGAGGATGGTGCCAGGTAATGACAGTTGGGTGGGGTTCTTAGTGCTCTCTGAGCCTGGTGGTTTTCTTGCAGACCTTTCAAGACCTTTTCTCTGTGTTTCGCCCTCTCAGTACTGATGGCCATCATCACTTGCTGTGCAGGTTCTGAGGTGTTGCTTGATAAAAAAAATACAGGAAACCAGAAGTTCCCTTTAAGCTTTACATTTTTATTCAGCTGAACAAAGCCCCGAATGAGAAGAAATCCGTGTATTTATTCCTTCTGATTACATAAGCAATCCACCCGGCAGAGCTGACACACACATAAGATCAGGATTTCGCCCCGTAAGTCTGGCACACTGTAGCTAAGAAGGGAGAAAGCAGAAGTAGCTTTGGGGGGTTTCCCTAAAGACCTCGGACGTTCCCGGGTGGGTTAGGACGTGGGCTGTTTTCCTTGCTGCCCTTTCACGACCTGCCTCCATGACTCTGCAAGGGCCCAAAGTCAGCACATATTCACAATTGATACTTCCTATGCTGTCTCCTAATTTGGATCAACACACTGATGATGTTACCTAGTTCGGTCATGAAACGTCTGCAAGAAAACCACCAAGCTCAGAGAGCAGCAGGAACACCCCAGTTCAGCCCTGAGCTACACATTTTCTCTTCGGTTGGAACGACTAAACCAGCAGTCGGGAAAAGGATGTTCAGAGGTTCTGAAGGCCAAAATCTGACCTTGTGGTTTTTTCCCTCCCTACAAAGCTCAAGAGATGGCCATGAAACCGAAAAATAAGAAGGGAAAGACAGTAAGATGGGCAAAAGAGGATTTCCTCAGTTCGGGCCCAGGGATCTTCTATAACGACATTTCCAAAATGGCTAAGGTAGGTTTTAGTCCAGCCTTTTGCCTTCTTCTTCTTGACCTTCCTTTCTGTCCTCCTCCTTAGGACCTGGAGATGCTCCAAAAAGCCAGTGTAACAGTGGGGAGGGCATGATCCAAAGGCTGGAGTTTGGCTGTCCATCCCATACAATCCATGGGATGAATGTATAAGAATGGATTAGAATCAAGATCATGTGAAAAGTTAATACCACTTTGTAGTGCCTCAATAAGGCAACACTAAGCATACTACATCCAGTTTTGGTCACTACGATGTAAAAAAGATGTTGAGACCCTAGAAAGAGTGCAGAGAAGAGCAACAAAGATGATTAAGGGCTGGAGGCTAAAACATAGGAGGAACGATTGCAGAAATTGGGTATGTCTAGTTTAATGAAGAGAAGGACGAGGGGTGACAGGATAGCAGTGTTCCAGTATCTCAGGGGCTGCCACAAAGTAGAGGGAGTCAAGCTATTCTCCAAAGCGCCTGAAGGCAGGACAAGAAGCAATGGATGGAAACTAATCCAGGAGAGAAGCAACCTAGAAATAAGGAGAAATTTCCTGACAGTTAGAACAATTAATCAGTGGAACAACCTGCCTCCAGAAGTTGTAAATGCTCCAACACTGGAGGTTTTTAAGAAGAGATTGGACAAGCATTTGTCTGAAATCATGTAGGGTTTCCTGCCTGAGCAGAGGGTTGGACTAGAAGACCTCCAAGGTCCCTTCCAACTCTGCTATTCTATTGTAATGGCTGGAAGAGGCAATTGAAGCTGCCATGTTGGCTTCTTTTTACCCACACCCTAATATCAGTGAACGTGATTGACAACATGGAATAAGCCCTGCCTCTCTGTACAATGTCCTTTTCCCAAATCTGGGTCAAAGTATTTGAACACCCCGCCCCTTGTAGAGACAAGAAAGTCAAAAACCCTGATTCATCTCTGTGTGGTCTCCTTTTCTTCTCTCCGATAGGCCTTTGGTGAGCATCTCTCCCCCATAAACATCACATTGATGACATTGAAAATCACTGAGGCTCTCACACATGAGGAGAAGACCATTTGCCAGGCTGCGGTAGTACTACTCCTCTCCTTCCTGGAGGAATGTTGTATGGACATGGAGGAAGTAAGAAATGGAGGGTTTGGAGCAAAAGGGATATAGGAGATTTTGTAGAAAAGAAGGATGAGAATGGATGAGACCTTGTGCTCTGAGGCCCTCTTGGTGATGACAACACTTTGGCTGGCTTTAAGAAAGTTAGGGCTGGATGGGAGACCACCAGGTAATCTTAAGGGTATAAAGTTGGGTAAACCTTCCAGAAGAAGGTAAGGGCAAAAAAAATAGCCATATTGTTTTCATGAAAAGTTTATTTAGAGAGCCAGTTGGATAGAGGTTTTTTTTGGGCCCACAGTCACAATTCTGTGATGATATTTTGTCCCATTTATAGAGGGCCTCCGCGCATCTACTGTGGCCAGTGCAAATTCGGTTCAGTGTTGTCCATATCACATGGGGCTTGATAAACCAGATGTTTTTTTCCAAAATGTAAGGCAAACTTTGACACTGTGTGGGCCAATTTTTTTCCCCAATGGGTGGGAGTGATCAACTCCACTGCATCTCCAGTGGAGACCGACACTGGATCTCATTCCTCTGATCTCTGTTTTGCCGTAGGTACCCACGATCCTCAGGGAAATTTACCACCATCTCCCCAACATCATTGAACCGGCCACAAAACAAAACACCCTGAAGTCCGTGTGTCACCTGGCCTCTAAATGGGTGAAAGAAGTGTTGGACTTTCTCCTGGAACGCTCCCCGGAGTGCGATCAGTAAGAACCTCAAGGAGATGACGACTCCTGTTTTCTTACGGTCTACGGAGATTCTCAATCATTCGTGATAGTGGAGAATATCTGTAGCTGGGGTGGAGGACGAGGGTGGAGGTTCGTCCTCTGAGCTTCTGCTTGGTTTCCGAAGGTTTCATTACCAGGCTGGGTTTGTGGGATGTCGGTGTTCTGCTTGGAAGGGCTTCAGGTGTGGGTGTGTCGAGTGAGGGTCTGTGAGTCATCCGTGATGGGGAGGTGACCTCTTTGGCTTTGGGCAGGGGGTTGGACTAGAAGACCTCCAAGGTCCCTTCCAGGCCTATGAACCTAGGAATGACAGAATAACAGAGTTGTTAGGGATCTTGGAGGTCTTCTAGCCCAACCCCCTGCTCAGACAGGAAACCCTATATCAGTGGTGGCGAACCTATGGCACCTGTGCCAGAGGCAGCACTCAGAGCCCTCTCTGTGGGCATGCGCGCTGTTTCCCCAGCAGAGTTCACCAGAGTAGCGAGCATGTGGCGTTTGGAAGCGACTGGGCAGGAAGTTACGAGCAAGCAGCATTTGGAAATGACGGGGCACTGAGTGAGCGAGCAAGCAAGCATGTGGCATTTGGAAGCGAAGGGGCAGGAAGTGGGCGAGCAAGCGGTGTTGGCCCCCCTGGATGCCCTGGAGATGGAGAGGGACTGGCTCCCACTGCCCTGGCCCCACCCAGCCTGGCAGCCCCCACGGTGCTCACACAGGAGACGGTGAGCGCACGGGGGCTGAGAGCATCCGGCAGCAGGAGCTGTGTAGCCCGCTGTGAATACGGGCTGGCCCTCCAGTAGCAGCTGCTGATGGTGTCAGGCAGTGGCCTTCCCAGCCCCTGCCTTGCCTTCCTTGCGTTGCCCTGCAGGATAAGTCTTCTGCCCACTGCCCCATCCACCAGAGACCCCCTGGATCGCCCCCAATCCTGCCCAGCACCCACAGGGGTCCCCCATCATGAGCAACATCGAAGCGACTGCGCCCCCCTGGCCATGCTCACCCAGTCTGCTGTGACCATGAGGGGGCCATGCCATGCCCCCTGCCCCCCCCCGAGGGTACCACAATGCTGATGCAGCCTGGCACTTTGCGACAGATAAGTGGGTTTTGGGTTGCGGTTTGGGCACTCGGTCACTAAAAGGTTTCCCATCACTGCCCTATACCATTTCAGACAAGTGGTTGTCCAATCTCTTCTTAAAAAGTGTTGGAGCATTCAGAACTTCTAGAGGCAAGTTGTTCCACTGGTTAATTGTTCTCAGTGTTATGAAATTCCTCCTTAGTTCTAGGTTGTTCTCTCCTTAATTAGTTTCCATCCACTGGAATGATGGATGATTTGTGTGGGTGAACGAGCCCTCTTGATGTGGAGCCCCCGTGGGACAGCTGCCCCATGTGCTGTGGCTTGTGGGGGGGACAGGTAGGAATGAAAGAGGGGGAAACTGACCTGTTTTTAACTTTTAATGTTCTTTTAACCTCTATTGTTCTTTTCTATTCCAATTTCTTCATCCAGGAAGCTTTATATAAAATTCACGGGTTGAGGTTTTTAAACTTTGTGTCCAAAGTCCAGAAGTATCTACCTTAAATCATAATTGATATGGCCTACATCAGAAGGAACAAGTGTGCAATCAGACAATTTTATATATGGGAATAAACTAGTGAAATCAGAGGAAAAGGGGAATACAACAAAGAAACAAAATAATATCAGAACAGTCTGGCCTTCGTATAGCCAGTCCGTGTCCTCAGAGGGGGCTTGTTGGGAGATCGTTATGATGGGTGATGTTGTCACCAAAAATGAAATATTGTTGGTTTTTAGATGCAGTTTGTTACCTAGTGACTTCTTGAAGGCATTGACCAGACCGATCTAATGCAGTATGTATTATTGCAAGAATAACAGAACTGAACTCAACCGGTGACGGTCAGATTTAGAGCTGGTTATCCCCTCAAATATAAACTTCAGTTTCCCTCCAAAACAGTTGGAGACACATTTACCCAAACACATTAATGTTCACTATCAATACACCCCGTTCCCTTGGACAAGTCAACCCCCAGTACATTTTGTGTACATAATCATTTAAGTATGCTGGTGGATTACGGGTTCTTTTGGAGCGCTCCAAAACTGTTTGGGGCTCCCGATGAACTTGCCATTTAGCCATACCCAGTAGACCCGTGCCGCTAAGTCTGTCTGTGCCAGGTAGACGGGTCCGGCTGCATTCGGCCAAACCGAATAAACTTGTACCGCTGTTTTCGCTTGCGTCACTTGCCGGAAAACATGGTTCGTTTTCTGCGTTGATTCTGGATCAACTCGTACAGTCTCTGTGGGTCTGGCCTATTTGGGAATGTCCACTTTCCTATGCAAGTCTATAGTTCTCTCGTCCTCTGCACGAAGACTCTGCCTTGCCAGCCGCCGCCGCAACTGATCAATGTGGTGTTGGACCACACGACTGTCACACAAGGCCACCTCGTAGGATAGTGGCCCTTGCACCTTTGTCACAATAGCAACCACCCAAGGTGCTCCCTTCCCATAGTTTCTTGCCCAAAAACAGGCTCACCCAAACATAAATTCCTTGGAGGCTTCGGTTGTGACGTTTCTGTAGCTGCTCTGTCAGGATGGAGACGGTCCAACTTTGTCATTAGTCGACGACCCCATCTCAGCTCGGCTGGGCTGTGACCTGTAGTGGTACTCGGCATTTAAAACTGGTGAAAACTGGTCATAAGTCCCTTTTTTCAATGCCGTTGTAACTTCAAACGGCCACTAAATGAACTGTTGTAAGTCCAGAACTACCTGCATAACTGTCCACGGAGATTCCCACTCATCCAGGTCCTCCTTATCCCAAAGGTGCTTTTTCACCAGGCACCTGGACTTTCTTCTTTTTCTGTTTTCTTTGAAGACGTTTCGCTTCTCATCCCAGAAGCTTCTTCGGCTCTGACTGAAGGGGAACGGAAGGGTTTCATTCATTCTAGACGTCCAGGAGAGATTTTTGTCTTGTTGTGTAAGACTGAAGATGGTGACCCTGAAGACGCAGATAAGCTTCCAGGTAGCTTGAACGACCCGCAGAAAGAATGCAAACGACCAGCTGCCTGCAAGGAAGAGAAGTCCTTTCATTGCCCACCATCCAGTCAGAGCTGAAGAAGCTTCTTGGCTGAGAAGCGAAACGTCTTCAAAGGAAAAAACAAAGAAGCAAAAAAGTCCCGTTGCCTCGTGAAAAAGCATCTTTGGGATAACGACCTGTATATTTCTTTTCTTGGATTAAAGCTGTTAGTTTGGCCATCACCGCAAGCTCCATCAGTTCTCTAATCCATTGGAGCTTTTTCACCTCTGGACTGACAGTCTCTTCTGAAAGGGGGAAAGAATCTGATTGGTCCAAATCTATTTCTTCCACCTCTGCAGAAGTGCAAGAGAGATATGGAGGGCACTGGTTGCAGACCCCTATGCTAATAGGAAGATGATGAGACCCCTCCTGAAAAGGACGAAGACCCCATTTCGGAAACCAACGGCAGGCGAAACAGCCAATCGACCATGTCAATTGCGGTAAACCATTAGCCAGTGACTCTGTTTTCCTTTTGTCTAGACATGGGGCAGGGCTGGTGGAAGGGAGAAGGGCTGAGCAGAAGGGTCACCTCCAGTGGCCTCCCCCTCAGAGTTGGTGAGAGGCACAAGAGCAGGCTTGCCCTGGTCCGAGAGAGGCAGTGGGCAAAGTGGGGGACAGAAATTGGTACACAACTTGTGGTAAGGCACCCCCCCAAAAGACCCCCCTGAAAGTTGAAGCATCTGCGGGCTTCCTTGCCAGAAGCAGAGCAGCTTTGGTATCCATCCATCCATTCAGTTGCTCATTCATCCATCCACCCATTCATCCATCCATGGTTTCATTTATTCATTAATCCACCAATCCATCCATTCATTGGTCCATCCATCCATCCATCCATCCATCCATCATCCATCCATCCAGTGGTTCATTCATCCATCTATTCATTCATTTATCCATCCATCCATTCATTGTTTCATTTGTTCATTAATTCACCCATCCATCCATTCATTGGTTCACCCATCCATCCATCCATCCATTGATTCATTCATTCATCTATTCATCCATCCATCAATTCATCCATTCATCCATCCATCCATCCATTGTTTCATTTATTCATTAATCCATCCATCCATCCGTCCATCCATCGGTTCATTCATCCATCCATTGGTTCATTCATTCAACCATTGGTTCCTTCATCCATCCAGCCATCTATTGGACTATAAGGACCCACCCCACTTTGCATCTTAAGAAGACAGAACTCTTGGAATAATTCTTCCAACAGGAATCCTTTATTAAGAGAAAATGGTTGCAGGCGTTCTAGACAGGACTTGGGGTTCAAGCTCTCCCATTCAAGGTTTTAAGAGGTTCCCCAGTAGCCCCACCCAATCATCCCCCTCTTTCAGCGACAGTCTCAGGCATTACACTTCCACCCCCTTTTCATTACTGCCAGCTGTAATATAATTGAAATATAATTGGATTCTGACAGATTCATTTATTTATCCATCCACCCATTCATTGGTTCATCTATCTATCCATCCATCCATCCATTCGTTGGTTCATTTATTCATTCATTCAGCCAGCCAGCCAACCTTTCATTATTTATTTCTCCATCCATCCATCTGTTGGTTCATTTATCCATCCATCCATCCATCCATCCATCCATCCATCCATCCATCCATTTATTGGTTCATTTATCAATCCATTCCATCCATCCATCCATTTGTTCATTTATTTATTTATTCAACCATTCATTCATTCATTCATCTATTGAGAAAACCTATATGGTTGCTCAACTCACTCATGGTGATTCTGGGTGACTTACAGAAATAACTAAGAACAGTTTGATTTAAGAAAATACGTGCTAGAAACCAGCAAAGCCAAACACCTGAACGTCGTGTCTTGTTTCAAATACTTTTAATCTGTGTTTTTATTCATGTGTTTATAATGTTTTTTTTATTGAAAATATTTAAAATTTTACAAAAAAAAAAAGTTCCCTTCCCCCAACCCTCCCAACCCACCCCAACCCTCCCCCAACCTTCCCAGAGCTGAATACAGGCTTAATTAAAATTTAAAAGAAAAAATTTTAAACACAAATGAACTGATGTTTTATTCTGTTGTTCTAAACTGCCCTGTGTCAATTAGCTGAGATGGCTGGTGTAGAAATTAATTAAGACAAAGAGAAGAAAATATTGGTAGCTCAGGGTTGAACTGTGGGTCTTTGTGGCTGCCGCTCTTTTTGGGCCAGGTGTTTGGGGCTTCTGTTGTTGATGTTTATTTCTCCTGGAGTTAAGAATGCTTCTTTGTGACGCAGACCAAGGAAACGTGGAAGTAAGCAAACCACCTTGAGCCCTAATAACCCTTTATTAATGCTAGGCTGCATTAACAGAGGGAGAGAATCAAGATCGCATGAAGTATTAATACCACTTTACAAGGCCTGGGTAAGGCCACACTTGGAATACTGCATCCAGTTTTGGTCACCACGATGTAAAAAAGAGGTTGAGACTCTAGAACAGTGGTTCTCAACCTGTGGGTCGGGACCCCATTGGGGGTCGAACGACCATTTCACGGGGGTCGCCAAACAACGCAGTCCGCCATTTTTTCCCCCTTTTCCTTAGCTGTGCTACTCCCTTTTATTCTATTGGCTTTTGAAAGCCAATAGAATAGACTCTCTTGAATAGAGTCTAATTCTATTGGCTTTCAAAAGCCAATAGGAATTGTTCAGGGAGAGGGAGGCAAGGGGAGAGGGAGAGAGGGAGAAGAAGGGGAAAGGAAGGAAGAAATAGGGAGGGGGAGAAGGAAACAGAGGGAGGAGAGGAAGAGGGGGAGAGGAGGCAAGGGAAGAGAGGGGGAGAGGAAGAGGGAATAAGGAGAGAGGGGAGATGGGGAGAGGGAGACAGAGGGAGAGAGAAAGAGCGAGAGAGAAGGGGAGAGAAAAAAGGGAGAGGGAGGGGGGAGAAAGGGGGGAGAGAGGAAGAGAGAGAGAAGGGGATCAAAGGGGGGGGGTCAGACAGCCACTAACTTTTGCAGTGATTTGCATTCGTTTGTCTAAACGTTGCAAGATCCAGACTTCTGTAGCCCATTCCATATCCACAGGCATTTTAAATAACCACATGCTTGTTTTTATCCACATTATATATCCACCTGGATATTTTTAACTTGGTTTGGATTTGTGTTTTGAGGTTTTCTTTATTTATGAACTGTTGTTAAACACCTGTGGAGGGTGGGCAGCCATAGAAATTCTCTAAATTGAGTAATTCGTTCAATCACTTTATCGATGATTCAGATAATGATTTCTCTGCCTTGGTGATTCTTCTCACTAACCAGCAGATCTTGTCTGATCTCTCCGTACTTGATCTTTTAGGACCTTGTTCACGTTCTCTACAGCACAACTCAAGCTGATGTTTAGACAGACCAACACATACCTATGTCATTCTGATATAAAGGTGAAGACCATCGGGATGGCTTTCTTCTCAGAGGTGAGCAGATGTTGTGGTGCACCTCAACATTCTGGAGGTCAAGGAAAGTGGCCCAGGGTTCAAGAGAACTTTTATTGTTAGAAACCAGATGTTATGGATGCTCCATCACTGGAGGTGTTGAAGAAGAGACTGGACAGCCATTTGTCTCAGATAGTAGTCCATGCATTGAATTAGCAGGTCAGTCCCAGAATTTGGAATGTTGTGTTGTGCAGGCTCTGAGGTTTTGCTTGATAAAAAATACAGGAAACCAGAAATTGCCTTTAAGCTTTACGTTTTTATTCAGCTGAACAAAAATGGGCTCCTCTAAAAGAGAGAAGCTCCGAATGAGAAGAAATCAGTGTATTTATTCCTTCTGATTACATAAGCAATCCACCCGGCAAAGCTGACACACATAAGATCAAGATTTCGCCCCGTAAGTCTGGCACACTGTAGCTAAGAAGGGAGAAAGCAGAAGTAGCTAAAAATGTTCCCTTTGGGGGGTTTCCCTAAAGACCTCGGACGTTCCCGGGTGGGTTAGGACGTGGGCTGTTTTCCTTGCTGCCCTTTCATGACCTGCCTCCATGACTCTGCAAGGTCCCAAAGTCAGCAGGGCCCTCTGCACATATTCACAATTGATACTTCCTATGCTGTCTCCTAATTCGGGTCAACAGATGAACAATTTGCATGCTGGCCGTCTGGGCAGTTCAGATCTGGGAAGCCAGGTGAGCATGCTTATTTAGAAGTGAGGGGTCCTTGGTGCTCTCTGAGTTGGTTGTTCTCTCACAGACATTGCATGACCCAATTAGGTAAGATTGCCAGTGCTAGAAGGGAGGAGAGAGGGAGAGAGAGAGAGAGAGAGAGAGAGAGAGAGAGAGAATTAACAGTTTAGTAGCCTAATTCATGGAGTCCTTCTGTTAACGAGGCTGGATATAATATACCTTTATGGCTAAGCCATGCAATTTATCTATTAATGCACATTACAGTATGCCAAGGTTGCTTTTTTGTAACAATCTGGTGTATAATCTTCTAGAAGTCCCAGGTAAAAGTAGGCATGATAGGCTAGTCAACTAAAAATCCTGACATGACCTAAATATTGTCTATCAGGAAGTTCTTTTCTATTCCAATTTCTTCATCCAGGAAGCTTTATGTAAAATTCACGGGTTGAGGTTTTTAAACTTTGTGTCCAAAGTCCAGAAGTATCTACCTTAAATCATAATGGATATGGCCTACATCAGAAGAAACAAGTGTGCAATAACTGGGAATAAACCAGTGAAAGAGGAAATGGGGAATACAACAAAGAAACAAAATAATATCAGAACGGTCTGGCCTTCGTATAGCCGGTCTGTGTCCTCAGTGGGGGCGTTTGTTGGGAGATCGTTATGATGGGTGATGTTGTCACCGAAAACTAAATATTGTTGGTTATTAGATGCATTTAACCAGGAATTAGGCAAGTTTTGTGAGACCATGGGGACATCATCCACAACAGAAAGGCACCACCACCGTTTGTGTGGGGCACTGAGACAAGCCTCTCTCTCTCTGTCTTTGATAGCCACTTTCTCAGCAGAATCCCCAACTATCCCCCACGTAAATTTATGTCAGTTTTTTTGGGGGGGGAGGATACTGATGGATTAAAATCTTCATCCTGGTTCATTCAAGCTGGGGATAAATAAGCAACATGGCGACTGTTTTAGAAAGAAGGTTGCAGTTTATTGAAGAGCCAGACAGCAAGGTAGTTCTTGTAGAAAAGAAGGGGGGGGGGAAGAGTTGAGCACATGTGGCTAGTAGGTTTTTATACCCCTCTTGAGCCTTTTGTTTAAAGTAGTTTACTGTTCCTGTTTCAGGCTTTGTATTTCCTGTGTCATGTATTCTGACCTGAGTGTGCCTCTCTAGCATTCCTGTTGTTGGTGGGTTAATCCCATCACATACCCTGCTTCCCTGGTGCTAGGGCTAGTGACTCCCAGGGTTTGGGTGGGGTATGCAGATTTTACGTGTCTTTGTCTTCTCCTAGCTTCCATGTAAGGACCCAACCCACTTTGCATCTTAAGAAGACAGAACTCTTGGAATATTTCTTCCAACAGGCATCTTTGTTAAGAGAAAATGGTTGCAGGCATTCTAGACAGGACCTGGGGCCCAAGTCCTCCAGTTCAAGGTTTTAAGGGGCCCCCAGCAGTCCCATCCCACCCCACCATCTGTCCAGTGACAATCCCAGGCGTTACATTTCCACCCCCTTTTTCCTCACTGTCGGTGGAAAAGAGACTTCAGAGAGGAGTAGATGAAAGCTGATGACTCCATTGTTATGGTTAGTCCTTTTGGTGGTATCCACATTCAGTCCCTTTTGAAGCTGTACCAAAGGAAGTGAGGGCCATAAAACCCCTTTGTTCACCCCCCCTTTCCTTCATCGTACGACAGAATCCAGAGAGGGCAGAAATGGGGTTTTCCATAGTCGATAACTAGAGATGAAATATAATTGGATTCTGACATCCGGCCCCCTCAAAAATAAGATAGATCCACCTGAAAGAAAACAAAACAGGTATAAAAATTAGTCAGGCTTGTTAGGATATTCTGTGTGAAACTTCTTTAATAGCTTTGGAGCTCTGACATGACGTTTATGGACCCACTCTTTTTATGAGGCAGGGAGGTATTTCCATGTAACTAGGTACTGAGTCGCTCCATGATATCTCCTAGAGTCAAGGATTTCCTTTATTTCGAAGTGTTGCTCGCCCTGCACCATGATTGGAGGTGGTGGGGGGGGGATTTTTGGCCGTAAAGGTGACTGACGCTCTCTTTTCAGCAAGCTGCAATGAAAAATTGGGTGTATTTGCCTGAGATTTTTGGGTAATTCTAATTCTACTGTTACTGGATTTATGATTCTTTTAATTGGAAAAGGTCCTATATATTTTGGTCCAAGTTTTTTACAGGGTTGTAGGGACTTTAGGTATTTTGTAGATAAGTACACCATTTCTCCTATAATGAATGGTGTAGGCTCAACCCTTTTTTTATCGGCTTGTGCTTTGTATGCCTGCCTCGCTTCACCTAGTGCTTTTCTAACTATTGGCCAGGTGTTTTGTAATTGTTCCATCCATTCTTTCAGTGATGGGATCGCCAGTTCGTTTGGGGTTAATTCTGGCATGGGGTTGAAACTTTGACCGTTGGCTATTTGGAAAGGAGTGTAACCTGTGCTGGAGTGGACTGCACTATTGTAAGCAACTTCTGCAAAAGGGAGTAGGTCCGTCCAATTTGTTTGCTGAAAATTAATAAAACATTTAAATATTGCTCAAGTATTGAATTCAATTTTTCAGATTGACCATTTCCTTGTGGACGATGGCTCGATGTCAGTCCCTGAGTGGTCTCTAAGAGGGATAAAAATTCCTTCCAAAATGCAGACATAAATTGCACTCCCCTATCAGAGATGATGCGTTGGGGTGCCCTATGCAATCTGTAAATGTGCTGGATGAAAAGTTTTGCTAAGACTTTTGCAGTGGGAATCTTTTGGCAAGGGATAAAGTGCACCTGTTTGGAAAAAAAATCCGTGACCATCCAGACCACAGTATTCCCATTGCTTTCTGGCAATTCCACTATAAAATCCATGGCTATTTCCCTCCAGAGGGCTGAGGGATCTGCCACTGTTTGTAATAGTCCTGGCGATTTCCCTTGCAACCTCTTTGCAGTAGCACATTTTGGGCAGCTGGCTACATAGCTTTCTATGTCCTTTATGGATGGCCACCAAAATTGCCATTGAATTAAGTGTAAAATTTTTACAAATCCAAAATGCCCTGCTGATTTTGTGTCATGGGAAAGCTGCATGAATGTGACTCTTTGGGTTGTTGGTATATATAACTTTTCCCCTACCCAAGGCAACCCGTCTCTCATTGTGCACACATTTTTGTTTTTCTGGAACCATTCATCTGTTTCCAAACTTTTCTGGAATTCAATTCCGGTTTGGCTGCCCAGCTGTGGTTTTAATTTGGCTTGGGTTCTGGTGGTCACTGGCGCTGCCAGTTATGACTCTACCATCATCGGTTTAGAGTTGGTGCTCGTGTGCTGTTATATTGGAGCATGCATCTGCCAGGAAGTTCTTTTTCCCTGGCAAATGCTTGAGCGTTAATTGGAACTGGTGAAAATGCTGGGAATTTGAATTTGGCTGACCTGCCTTTTGCCTCCATTCTTCAGGACTTCGTGCTGGGAAGTGGGGACCTGATAGACCTCTCAGGCAGCTGTTTCCACCACAAGCTCGACACTGGGGCTCTTCTGCCAAATTTGTGCATGCACAAGAAGCAGAACACGTGGCTGTCCCACAGGTGTGGCCATATGTGATAGGTAAAGAGGGGGAAAGCGACTTCATAGTCACAGACAGGAAGGATGTTGGGAAAGGGGCTTCCCATCACTTTAGCAGTAGGTACCATACGGCCGGATAGGTCTAATCCCTGGCGGCAGCACCTGAAAGGCTCTGGACACGGCACTATGGCTGGCCCAGGTCCAGACACTGCTTCTTCTCCCCAAAGGCAGAGCAGGTGCCCCACAAAAGGGGATGCCCGTCCGGTACATGCCTCAGCAAGGACAAGTAACAAAAATACTGGGGCAGGGGCCACACATTTCTTTAAAAGACGTCTTACCCAGTTTAGAATGTTAAGGAGGGACTTTGATTTAATCTGCGAGGAAATAAAAATAGACTAACCCAAAGGAGTCGTGTTTGTTTTCATTGTTAATGTCTTGTATACTGACTGCAGCTATATATTATATACCTCAACAGATCTCCAGTCTTCTCAAAACATTCAGAGAGTGGGCTGACTTCTTGCGCAGAGTCTGGGCTGCCCCAAACGCCCGCGTCCCCGCTTTAGCTTCTCTCTCCCCAGACCAGGAAGTCTGGTTTACTCATGGTGGGAGAGAGGACCCCCGAGATCTCTTGGGCAGCTGTTTCTACCACAAGCTTAAGACAGCAAAAATGTAATTTCTATTAAATAATGGCAATTATCACTAAATATATGAATTCATCTAATTCTTGGTTGGCTTCTTCATTGCCACCTTATCTAGATTCCTCAGCCAGGTTTAATACCAATACATTGAAATAAAATTGAGATGGTTCATGTTTTGTGTGAACCACTGTGTTTTACATTTCTTAAACAATTTAACTAAAATGATCATTTTCTACCTCAGAATGAATAACCTTTATTGCCCTGTGGAGCATCTACAGCAGTTAATTGGGGTTGCACATGTGTATGGAAATACTGATATGGATATAAATATGCACTTATTTGTATATCTATATCCCAGATTCTTTTCCTAAAAAGGAAGTTTAGCCTAACAGCCTCTTTCTCTCCGCTGACATCACAGAGAAATTATCTTATGGAAAACAAAGTTACGTAATTCCTCTCATGACCATGAAATATATCACCGTGAAGAAATTCTTCTTAATGAAGGAAAATTATCAAGCAAATAACTGATTCACAATTCATTTTATTGTTTTATAGTTGTTTGCCCCCCAAAGTCACTGATTTGACATGTGTGGCTACACAAATTCAGTAATTCAATAATTATTTAATTAAATACTACCATTTTAATAGTATTCAGCAAATTTATGAAAAAGGAGTATATTCAGTTGATCTGATCTCAGTTCCGACTGATAATTCTTTGATGCCACCTTGCTACCCATCAGGAAAGTGACCGAGGAAATAAATCTGGTTTGATAAACCTGAGGTGTCTTTGTTTATGTGCGTATGACAAGAAGGACCTAAATAATGAGGGTAATGAAGTAGTTCATAGGGGCAGAAGGTATTTACAGAAGCTGAACTTTTCAGTGTCCTTAGTGGCATATTTTATTAATTCTTATGATTTTGATTGTTTTTAAACTCTCTCCTTGCCACAACTGCCAAATTCTCAGGCATTCAAAAGATCTTACGACACATCAAGAAGAGGCAGGGCGTAATTTACATTTCATGAAATTTCCTGCTCTGTTCTTCATCATTTATAGAAAGTCAAGCAGAATCAAGATCTGAGTTTCAGGGTTCAAAAATAAGATGGGGAGAAGGCGGAAGTCCTGAGAGGAAATAACGATATTAAAGAAGAATTTAAAAGGTGAGAAATATTTAGATAGCAATCCTGACTTTTTTCTTTCAGATTCAAATGGATTGATTGGAGCCCTGAGGCCAGACATAAACAAGATACCTTTTTAGATATCTAAATGTGATTAGGAAAAAACAAAATATAATGGACTATAAAAATAATTAAGGCTGCAGTGACACATGGCGATGTGAGTAAAAAAACTAAGGGGGCTTATTTTTCTCTCTTCTTCATAATTTTTGGGAAGACAACAGAAATCTCAAGGCTGCTGTCGGAAAAAGACGAGCTCTAATTGAAGAACAAGGAGCGTTTGGTGAAAAAGGACCAACTGCAGAAAAAGAGTTTGAAGAAAGACAGAGCAGGTAAGAACTTCTAGATAGCAACCCTGAATTTCTCTTCCAGAATTTTATATTTAATTTTGGTATGTAAGAGAAAAAAAGAATGTGTGTGTATATATATAAAGATCTGATGTGTCAGAAGAACAATTGGCAACAGTGAGGAAAGGAGAATTATTTATTCCCCCAAGAAAGGGGGTTTGCAGAGAAACGGGGTGCAGAGCGATTCTTTTGCAGGGGGGCTTCTCCTGGGAGTGCAAGTGTGTGTGTGCTGATTCTAGGGTGACCCTTGAGGGCTGTGAGTGTGTGTACGTGCCGACCTCAGAGAAGGGGTGGATTAAATCAAGTAATGTGGATTGAGTCTCTTTGTTTGAACTGTAATTATGATTACATTTTGTTAATTGAGTTTTGTGTGCTTGCTTGTGTGTGTTTACCACTTGAAATAAGTATTTAATTAATTTTTATGTTTGTGTAAGTTTAAAGGAGTTTGGAGGCTGTTAATCAGAACTTTGTGGAGACCCGGGTCAGTTGATTCCCTGTACAATATTTCTAACACAGTTGTAAGATTTATGAATTCTCCCCACAGGCTCTTGGTCTTCCTTCAGGGTCTTCACCAAGGACCCCACCACCATTTTGCCCACCTCCCCTCCTCCTCCTCTCGTTGCTTCCAGCCCAGCAGCCTCTTCCCAGCCGTGAAGGAGAAGGGAACGGTTCAAAGGGTGCTGGGAGGCATCAGGACCAGCAGAATTTCACCCCCCCATCCTCCTCCTTGAAATGATTGTTATGTTTCTCCTTTCAAAGTTTGTCGCATCAATTTCTAATCAATATCACAGATTTTCAAACACCAAGAGTGAGATTGTCCTTGCTGCAAATCATTATTTATGTATCCATTAGATAAATTACAATAAATTGCACTTCTGTATCTTCTCACAAAATAAACTTTTTAGCTAGCAAATCTTTATGAATAAAGTTGGGAGCTTCATTTTTTTTTATTATATTTCTTCTCCTGGAAATGACAAATAAAAGAAAGAATACCTGCAGAGCTTTCTGTAAATATTATTTCCACATTTTTTGCAGCCATTCCCATTCTCCCCACATTGGAAATGAGACTTTTGGGGGGATTGATAATGTTTCCACAATGGCAGCACAATTCGACTGCTGTGACTAAGAGCCAAACAGGATCCGTCCCCTGGATGGGGGGGGGGGGTCTCTATGAAGTTCAATAATACGGATAGTCCTTGACTTACAGCACAACTGAGCCCAAAATTTGCATTGCTAAGCAAATGAGTTTTGCTCTATTTTACGACCTTTTTTGCTTCAGCTGTTAAGTGAATCACTGTGTGGTTGCAGATTTTGCTTGCCAGAAGGTCGCCAAAGGGGATCACATGATCCCAGGATACTGGAACTGCTAAGCCTCCGAAGTTTGATCAAGTGACAATGGGGATGCTGCAACAATTGTAAGTGTGAAAAATGACCATAAGTCACTTTTTTCAGTGTTGTGACTTTGAGGGGTCACTAAAGGAATGGCAGTGGGAG
The DNA here is from genome assembly GCF_016545835.1 of Crotalus tigris. NCBI lineage: Eukaryota > Metazoa > Chordata > Lepidosauria > Squamata > Viperidae > Crotalus > Crotalus tigris. Next base: position 23,758 of record NW_024100292.1, read on the forward strand.
GAAAGAAGGAAGGGAGGGAGGAAATTGCAGGAGCAGCTTCCGTCTTCGCCCCTTTCGTGAGCTTTTGACTGTCTTGGTGCAAGTGCAAAGGACTGGATGTGATGTGTGGATGGAAACATTGTAAAAAAAAAAACCTTAAGGTGTGTGTGTGTGTGTGTGTGTGTGTGTGTGTGCAGAAGCCTTGTGTTGAGTCCCCCCTTCTTCCACCTCTTCCTCCTTGTGTCCCTGACTGCATCAAACAGACAAGAGACAGAAAGAGTCATGGGAAATCTTATAACATCCAGAGGAAAGGGCTTGGAGACTGGAAAAGGATAAAGCAAAGAGATAAGGGAAAATAAAAAATATTTATGTCTAATGTAAGGACCCACCCCACTTTGCATCTTAAGAAGACAGAACTCTTGGAATAATTCTTCCAACAGGAATCCTTTATTAAGAGAAAATGGTTGCAGGCGTTCTAGACAGGACTTGGGGTCCAAGCTCTGCCATTCAAGGTTTTAAGGGGTTCCCCACTAGTCCCACCCAATCACCCCCCTCTTCCAGCGACAGTTTCAGGCATCACAATCCCACCCCCTTTTCCTTTCTGCCGGCTGGATGGAGACTTCAAAGAAAACTACATGAAAGGCAACAGCTCCATTCTTATGGTTAGTTCTTTTGGCAATACCCACAATCAGCTGCTTTGAAGTGTACCGAAGGAAGTGAGGGCCATAAAGCCCCTTTGTTCACCCCTTCCCTTCATCGTATGGCAGAATCCATAGAAGGCAGAAATGGGGGGTTTTATAATTGATAACTAGGGATGAAATATAATTGGATTCTGACACTTTCTTTTAAATCCAGTCAGATAGTTAACTCAAAAGAAACGATCATATAATAAACAAAATATATTTTAATGAGAAAGATTACTTGCATTCACGCTGTGGTTGATGCTCCTGTAAATACATCTTTGTCCATCTTTTAGATCATCCCTTTAGGTAAGAAGATATTGCTCTTCATACCATCTTTATAACGACTCAGGCTCATTGTATGACCTTCCATGGCCCATGCTTCTTACAGACAAAGAGAGTCCCATGTGGCTTGTGTCCAGGAAGTCTCCCAATGACCTTTGGAACTCCTCCCACTGACCCATCCATATACCTAGCATTTAACCCAATGACTGCCAGACACTCTGATACTGCTCTCTAGTTAGGATTACATAGATCTATAGGTTCCATGGAGCTATACGTTCCAGAATACTCCCCGCTTGGAAATTTATATTTCCACTACTAAAATAGTAAAAACATAGCATCAGGGGATGCAATACTCACAGTTAACTAACTTGTGACTAAATAGGTAAAACTTGGTATCAAACATGCATAACTATAAGGTAAATATAAAACATGCACAATTATGAAAAAGGCAAGTGTTACATCAAACAATGCATAAGACAATACATAATTTGAGGTTTAATCTTCTGGTTCAATCTTCATCACCAACGGGACCAAATTGGTGATCAACCTGGTACAAGTGTCTTTGAGTCACGACCTGACTCATGTGGCTTCACGATCTGGACCTCAGCTGGGCAAACTAGTTCATCAAGTGGGTGGGCCTGGTGCGCAAGTCCCATGGGCCAATAGTTCTGGTATGTAGTCTTGTCTCCCAGTGAGACAAGGTCTTCTTCCTGTGAAGGAAACTGGAACCAAATCTGGAACAGAAAAAATTGGAACCCAAGCTTCTCGGGAACGAGGGGAATTGGATTCACAGGATACTCAGGAACCGAAAAACCTAGAAAGACATAAACAGCTGGATCTGGAAACACAGGAACAGCTGGGGCTGAAGAATCAAGATCAGGAACATCAGGAAACTCAGGAAGAGCTGGAGCTGGAAACTCAGGATCAGGAACATCTGGAAACTCAGGAACAGCCGGAGCTGAAGAATCAGGAACAACAGCTGGAACTGAAGGGTCAGGAACAGCAGCTGGAAGTGAAGAATCAGGAACAACAGCTTGAGCAGAAGACTCAGGATACTCAAGAACCAAAGGGTCTGGAACCACCGGTGGAGTATTGAAGAGGGCTGCTACTGTTGTCATCAGGGTGAGGACTTCATGTGTGGGTGTCACTGTATTTAATGACATGGAATCCATGAAAGGCAGTAAGTCCTCGCAGGCTCCTACAAGGCTAATTCTTGGGGTGCTGAGACAAGTGATCAAGACGATCAAAACTATGCCTAATTTCAGGTGTCTCCATTTAGACAGGGTTTTGAAGCAGATTGGTTGACGTTTACTGGGTGTCTGAGGTTGAAGGTTGGCACTTTGATCTGAAGCTGGAAGTGCATAATGTTTTGGTCTATGTGGCTTCTGTCTATTTGGACAGGCCAAGAGCTGAAGACTTTCTAGCCAGATCAGTTCTGTTATCTGTGTGGCAAGGTTGGGCCACTTCACTTGGTTAATAAAGTTCTTATTTGTTGGCACATGATGCCATTGTTCGGGGCTTAAGGATGTTTCAATCCTTTTCTCTCTGTTGCTTACATGGACGTAGAAGTGTCTGCTTTGTTTGCAGATGTAGCTTGACATCACTTTGCTGTCTGCGTAGAAGGTGGTGGACTGTAATTCAAGGCACAACGTCTTTGCCGTCAAGTTGGTCAGCTTTACAGCCAAAGTGGTGCCACATAGCTGTAACCTTGGTACGGTGTGGCCTTCTTGTATTGCAAGTCTCGCTTTCCCTAAGAAGACACTGAGACTGCAGCACTCCCCGCTGTAGACTGTGATGCATCTTATGGTTGCAAACAAGATAACGTAAGTGTGGCTCTCCCCGCTGTAGAGTGAGACGTATCAGAAGGCTGCAGTCGCCTTCGTAGACACATCTAAGGAAGCATACAATTCTTTCTTCTGCACTGTAGCGGGTGAGCTGGAGACGTACGTGCGCTGCACTTGCATGCTTTGGAGACATTTTGGGAGTACGCTCCATGACTCCCAGTCTTGGGGGCAGTGTTTGTCTTGTTTGTCCTTTATGGACAAAGCTAAGTTGTTGTAATTGTTGCTTGTCTGGAACACGGTTGCTTCCAAAACAGTTTTGGTTGTTACAAGCGCGCGGTGTTCTAGGTGCGGTTGGAACACTGTTGCTACCAAAACAGGTTTGGTTGTCACAAGCGTGCAGTGGTGTTCTAAGTGCGGTTGGAACACTGTTGCTACCAAAACAGGTTTGGTTGTCACAAGCGTGCAGTGTTGTAGGGGTGGTTTTAGGTGAGGTGCTGTTCCATTACTGGGAATGGAGATTTTTGGGATGTTCACCTGGGTTGGGATTTGCGATTGGTCGACACAAACCGTACCTCCTATGGCCCATCCGAATTCCATTTTAATAGCTACTGGAGATCCTGGTGGACCTTTGATTCTTTCGTCGGAGCCAATGGACTCTGGGGCATCTCTTCCTACCATGAGTAGGATTTCAGCCTCAGGATCTAGAGGAGGGATTAAATCGGCTATGTGTGCTAAGTGAGGTATTTTTCTTGCTGCCTCTGGTGTTGAGATTTCGCTGCGAACATCTGGTAAGGTCTCCCATTCTAACACTGATGGTATCCGGAAATGTGAACTTCCATCTATCGCTTTTATGCGTAGACCAGTGATTTTCCTCCCCGCTGTGCGCATTGGTACTGTGCATGTATTTATTGCAAAATGCTTCAGTTCACCCGGGAGGTCAAAGAGGTCAAAAAAGGCGGGCTTAGCTATAGTAACTTTGCTGTGTGGCGTACATCTTTACGGCCCTTTCAGGTTTCCCGTTGGGGTAGACTTTTGCAAGAGAGACAGGTGAGCATGAAGGAGGGCATGAATCTAAAATGCTTTCTTTTAAATCCAGTCAGATAGTTAACTCAAAAGAAACGATCATATAAGAAACAAAATATATTTTAATGAGAAAGATTACTTGCATTCACACTGTGGTTGATGCTCCTGTAAATACATCTTTATCCATCTTTTAGATCATCCCTTTAGGTAAGAAGATATTGCTCTTCATACCATCTTTATAACGACTCAGGCTCATTGTATGACCTTCCATGGCCCATGCTTCTTACAGACAAAGAGATTCCCATGTGGCTTGTGTCCAGGAAGTCTCCCGATGACCTTTGGAACTCCTCCCACTGACCCATTCATATACCTAGCATTTAACCCAATAACTGCCAGACACTCTGACACACTGATACCTGCTCTCTAGTTAGGAATACATAGATCTATACGTTCCATGGAGCTATACGTTCCAGAATAGTGATGCTGGGTGAAGAGAGTTCAATAACCAGGGGATTGACTTCTTCTGTCCTTCAACATGGCCTCTGGTCTCAAGAGGCTGCTGTGTAAGGTCTCCCAGACCTATGAGGTTTGGTGCCACTCTAGGTTGATCACATATCAGTGGTGCTCCATGTCTTCTGACACCAAGGAAGCAATCAGCACCCTTGAATCCTGCCAATGTTAAGAGTAGGCCTCTTTTATATCAGAGCTGCATCTATTAAACCTGAACTGGAGCTAATTTTAAAATTCCTTGTGCCTGGAGTGAAATTTTATTTCCCATTTTTTTCTAAAAATATAAAATTTGGGATGAGACTTGCCTAAAAGTATTAGTACTGCTTTATAAAACCTTAGTAAGACCACACCTGGAACACTGCAACCAATTTTTGTCACCGTATCACAAAAAAGATGTTGAGAGTTTGGAAACCAATTAGAGAAGAGCAACTAAGATGATCAAAGGACCGGAGACTAAAACATACGAAAAACAGCTGCAGGACTTGGGTTTGGCTAGTCTAAAGAAAAGAAGAAACAGGGGAGACATGATTGCAGTATTCCAATATTTGAGGGACTGCCACAAGGAAGAAGGCATCAAACTATTCTCCAAAGCACCAGAGGGCAGGACGAGAAACAATGGTTGGAAACTGACCAAAGAGAGAAGCAACCTGGAATTAAGGAGAAACTTCTAACAGTGAAGACAATCAACCAGTGGAACAGCTTGCCTCCAGAAATCATGGGCACTCCATTACTGGAGATTTTTAAGAAGAGGCTAGACGGTCACTTGTCTGAGATGGTATACCGTTTCAGACAGATGGCTGCCCAGTCTTTCCTTAAAAACTCTAGTAATGAAGCACCTAAAACTTCTGAAGGCAGCTGTTCCACTGGTTAATTATCCTCACTGTTAGGAAGTTTCGCCTTAATTCCAAGTTGCTTCATTAGTTTCCAACTGCTGTCTTGCCTTCTGGTGCTTTGGAGAATAATTTGACCCCCTCTTGTTTGTGGTAGTCCCTCAAATACCAGAATGCTGCTATCATGCTCTTACTAAGGATTTATAAAGGGATACTAAAACTTAACGTGATTTGGATTCCATCCCTCTGTTTACACAACCAAGGGTTGCATTAGCATTGCTGGCTGCTGCCACACACTGCTGGCTGATTTGCCCCCAAGCTGCAGAATGAGAGAAGCAGCGTCTCTTTTGCTCTCCCCCTTCGTAATTGCCCTGGAGGTGCTGTGAGGTCCTTTCTTCCCCCTTTCTCTCTCTGGGGTCCCTTCCTGGGGCTCATGAGGAGCATCTGATCTTTCCTGGCCATCACTGGATCAGGTGGGAAAGAAGCCCCAAGGGAAGAAACTCCTGCCTTGGCTGTGATTGGGGCTCAGAGGGGACACAACACCCACATTTGGGGCAGGGAACATAGTTTGAGAAAGAGTGAGAGAATCCGTTGGTGCCAAAGCAGAGGCTCCTTCCCTCAACAGAGACGGAGGCCTCAGACACAACCTGTCCCCCATTTTCTGGGCTGCTCTCTCATCGGCCCCCAGGAAGAACTCATGAACCCATAATGACCCCTAAGAAGTTCAGGAGTTGGTACATTCCAACCGCTCTCTGCCTGTCCAGAATCCCTCTATCCAAATGGTTCAGACCGAAGAAACTGCTGGAGAAGCAGAAAAACCTCTCACCTAATAAAAAATAAATCCAGTTACCCCAACTCCATTTCCAGACGTCCATCGAAATTCTCCCCTTTGCTGGCAGCGAGGGAAACGTGGGGGGGGGGGATTGCAATGCCTGGGATCTGGGAAAAGAGAAAATAAGTGATCGTGCTGATGGAGCGGACTGATGCTATATTTCCCGGGTCTTAACACCTAGAAATCTGCCGAATTGAATCGCCCGGAAGAACTGTGGGATGGGGTTGCTTGGGAACACTTTAAAACACGGAAGGGTGGGAGAGGATCCCCCAGATCCTGTCTAGGATGCCTGCAATCGGTTTCTCTGAATAAAGATCCCTGTTGGAAGAGACTTTCCAGGCGTTCTGTCTTCTCAAGATGGAAAGTGAGCTGGGTCCTTACAGGCCCCTGGGGTCAGGATATCAGCTGCCCATTGTGAGGTCATCAGGAATGCTGTGATGTCACCCCTGAGGGCAGATATATAAAGGCAAGCTTGAGGACAGGAAATCTGAGGCGAGTTGAGGCGAGGCGAGGAGAGGAGGGAGTTGAGTGGTATTGTGTTCTGTTGTGTTGGAGAGGAGAGTGAAGTGGAGGAGGTTGGAGAAGATCGGAGGAGAGCTAAGGAGAGGAGGGTGATATAGAGAGGACAAGATCGGAGGTGGTCAGAGTGGAGTTAAGGAGAGGAGAGGAGTCGTACTGTGTTTAAGTCGAAGAGAGGAGAGTGAAGTGGACGAGATTGGAGAAGATCGGAGGAGAGCTAAGGAGAGGAGAGTGGTGTAGAGTGGACAAGATCGGAGGTGGTAGGAGAGGAGAGGAGAGGAGAGGAGAGGAGAGGGTGGAAATCCATCAAGTGAAGAGAATAACTTTGCAAAGTTTGGAAGATTAGAAGATCAGGTAAGACTAAACCTTGATTCTGAACATTAACTGTCCTCCTATTAAAGATAATAGGGGGTGGGGTGGGGTGGGATGGAATGGAGTGGAATGGAATGGATTGGAATAGAATAGAATTAGAGGATGGAATAGAATAGAATAGAATAGAATAGAATAGAATAGAATAGAATAGAATAGAATAGAATAGAATAGAATAGAATAGAATAGAATAGAATAGAATAATAATTCTTTATATGTCCACGTACGATTGGACACCCGAGGAGAGATGGGAGCACCAAGGACCCCTCATTTCAACCCAGAGTTACAGACCTTCTCCTTTATTGGTAGGGTCTGCTTCCAGTTCTAGCCCTCACTCTTCACGGCAGGATGAGTCGCAGGCTGACCAAGTTGCCGTTGCTAAAGAAGAAGGACAGCAAGGAGTCCAACCTTCAGGTCAATCGTGACCAGCAGCAGTGGGACCGCCAGGTAGCCCATTTCTCTGGCTCCCACCCATCCACTTCCCCAGACGCAGCCACTCGGAGAACCACGCAGCTCCTGCCTCTGCTTGTGAAGTCTTCCGCAGCTCCAATGCAGGCCAGGAAGAGGGTTCAGCTTCCAGCGCTGGTGCTCCCCGACCTGGGCCAAAGGACAACCCTGAGGACCACTCCAGGGACTGCTCAGGCGGACGACCAGCAAGGCGAGAAAGAGCCCATGGCCTTGCCAAGGGTGCCGGAGAGGGAAAGCTCTCAGAGGAGCAGCCTATCCCAGGGGAGAAGGCCTTCCAAGGCCCTCCTGCCTGTATATCCAGGTACACACAGAGCAGGGCTGGGCTATCTATGGAAGCAGCTTTGTCCTATCACATTAGCCCATCCCACTCTTTCCATCAGTCAATCCATCCATCCATCCATCCATCAATCAGAATAGAGCCGGAAGGGACCATTTGGGATCCAGAACATTGATTTAATAGGTCCCAGGACTTGATCCCGCCTCAGAGCTCTTTCAGGGTGTTTACCTACCCCTTGGGTACAGTTCTTTCTCTGTTTATTACAGAACAATCGAGTTGGAAGGCACCTCAGAGGTCTTCTAGTCCAACCCCCTGCTCAGACAGGAGAGTCTATGCCATTTCAGACAGGGGGCTGTCCAGTCTCCTCTTAAAAACCTCCAGTGATGAAGGAAGTTGCTCCACTGATAGGTTGTTCTCACTGTTCGCCTTAGTCCAAGTTCGTTTCCCTCCAGGGCTTCTTCTCCTGCCCTTCGTGCTTTGGAAAATAAGGGGACCCCCTCTTCTTTCTGGCAGCCCCTCAAATACTGCATCATGTGACCCTAAGTCCTCCTTTCCTTTGGCCATACCCAGTCCTAAGAAAAGAAGGACTTGGGGTAGCACGATCCACGATCCAGGATCCATGCCTTATACGCATGACAACGGGCTGGGTGACTGTGGGCCAGTCAAGCCAAAGGAAGGGCCAGGGCTGAGAGGATAGCAGTGT
>NW_024100293.1:0-70432 GCF_016545835.1 Crotalus tigris
TTCTTGTATAGCATCGTTTCGTTTAAATACATTGCTGCCATTTTTTCATTTCTGATACAGAAAAGGAAATGGGTAAACTATGATGCATTTGACCTCTTTTATATATCCCTACATACTTTTGTAAAGAACACCTTTACTTGTTCATCCCCCAAGGATGACATTTCAGTGAAAGTCTGGAGATGGTGCAGACAGAGAGAAGAACTGGTGGCTCTGAGGGAAGAGGAGATTGATCGGAGCCTGGCTCTGGACAGCTATATCATTTACAGCACTATCTCAGCTGTTGCAAGGGCCTTAAATTCACCTTACATGTCTACATCCAAGAGATCAGTGAGGAACAGGGGTATGAAGGTTGAAACTCCAAGACTGGAGGCTTGGCAGGTATTTCTTTTCCATCAGACATATCGTGACATATTGCCACTGCCAATTAGAATCGGTTTGGAAGCTGATGCCTTGGTTACTTCTTCTGAAAAATTAAATCATCCTGGAACTCAAATCTAACCTAATTCCATTCCTTTCCTTTTCATTCCCCTTCTTTTGTTCCTTGGTTTTGCAACATTTTCTGTTTTTATTTTTTTTAAAGCAAATAAGGTTCATATATTTCAATGAACCCAAGTGTCACTAGTCAGCTGGTGTAAGCTAGTTCACGCCTTGCTATGCACTAACTATAGACACACAAGTGCTGAACAGAATGAACTATTAATTGGGACAGCATTGTGTCTAGAATGTGTAAATTTCCCTGACATGGTATGCCAGAATAAAATAGAATGGAAGGAACAGAACAGAACAGAGTAGAGCAGAGTAGAGTAGAGTAGAACAGGACAGAACAGAACAGGACAGAACAGAAACAAACAGAACAGAACAGAACAGAGCAGAACAGAACAGAACAGAACAGAACAGAACAGAACAGAACAGAATAGAATAGAATAGAATAGAATAGAATAGAATAGAATTCTTTATTGGCCAAGTGTGACTGGACAAACAAGGAACCTTCTCCGGTGCCTAAGCTCACAGATTATATGCAAACAACAAGTGACAAATCATTATCATAATCGTAAAATACAGTCATCATACATCATAAGATAAAACACTCAGTGACCGTTACAGGATACTGTGACATAAATCATGATAGGATACTAAATATAAGCAATCAACATAAATAATAAGATAGAAACAACAAAGTTATAGTCATAAGAAGCTAAGGAAATAATTAATAGGAAAGATGAGAAGTATAATAGTAATACAGCCCTACTAGGTGGTTTGACAGCTAAATAAATAAAGAAATACATTTATTAAGTGTATTTAAATAAATTTATTAAATTTATTATTTAGCAAAATAAATAAGCTAATTAAATAAATAAGTATTCACCCATTCTTTTATCTTGTTCGTTCAAATATCTTCCAATAACTGTTTTCTTGGCAAGATATTATACTGTGTACATATCTCCTTTTTTGACCTTTTTCTTTGCAAGCAAAAATACTACTGTGCCCAGAGAACTCCATTCTTCCCCTTCTGATACAATGTGGAAGTCTAAGTCCACTAATCCCACCTTTACTCCCCTAATGATCTACCCATCTGCTCAAGGCCTCCCTTTGCTCAGGGCCTCTCTCCATTTCTTGGTTACCACACGCTTTATTGTTTTGCCAAAATTCTCATATCTCAGTAGACTGGGAGAGATCGTGTTTTTACAACTACCAGTAGCAGCACATGGCCAACCTTTTCCTAACTGGGGATGTAAGTAGGTTGAAGCTTGTTTGCTAATTTAAATTGGATTCTAACAATAAACCTAGTGATCAAATACTGAGTAACTGGCAGTTTGGGGGCAGTACAGCTTAAAGAATGTTTTAAAAAAGAAATGTCTTCATTGTCTATGAGAATTTAATCTGTTTCTCAGTTGCACAGGAAAAAGGCAATGAGATGAGAGAAATAAGGACCGTTTGATGAATTAATTCACTTGATAGATTATTCCCTTGTAGAAAAAAGAAAGGAAGATAAAGAACCGTGACTTGGGCCCTCACAAAAATAGTCAAAACTTTGGAGCATTCCTATGAAAGAAAGAGGGAGAGAAATTTCCCAAAAGCAATATTCCTACACAATACAACATATGCATAACATACTTTTATGTTTTAGGGTGTTGGCATGACCTTAGAAGAGACCTTTTCTCTAATATTAGCATTAATATCCTGACTTGAGCAGAGTGTTAAGGTTGTGCTAACAAGGAGCCAATCTGAGGTTACATATTAGACTGAGGGACACAGCCAAGTAATCTACTCAATGAAACACACGAATGATTGTTAAGAAAAAGAGAGATGTTGTAAATCAGTATTTTTGTAGCATCAGTGATACCTCCTGTGCTAAGTCACTAGTCATCCAGGAGAACAACACAGGAAAATAGGAAGCATGGAGTTTCTTATATCAATTGGGTAACTCTTGGGTACTCTTTGATACAACAAAGAGTGAAAGGAAAAGGTAAAAGCATGGTGTTTGTTTATATTGGTTAACAAAACATTAATGGGGAAAAAGTTATTTTCCTTTAGAGGAGTTGTATTGCATTGCTAGAGTAGAGTAGAGTAGAGTAGAGTAGAGTAGAGTAGAGTAGAGTAGAGTAGAGTAGAGTAGAGTAGAGTAGAATAGAATAGAATAGAATAGAATAGAATACAACACAATATAATACAATACAATACAATACAATAGAGCTGGAAGGGACCTTGGAGGTCTTCTAGTCCAGCCCCCTGCTCAAGCTGAAGAACCTATGCCATCTCTGACAAGTGACCAGTCTCTTCTTAAAAGCCTCCAGTGATGGAGCGCCCACAATTTCTGAAGGCAAGCCATTCCACTGGTTAATTGTCCTCCCTGTGAGGAACTTTTTCCTTAATTCCAGGTTGCTTCTCTGTTTGATTAGTTTCCAACCATTGTTTCTTGTCCTGACCTCTGGTGCTTTGGAGGATAATTTGACCTCCTCTTCTTTGTGGCAGCATCTCAAATACTGGAATACTGCTATCATGTCACCCCTATTTCTTCCTTTCTTTAGACTAGCCAAACCCAAATCCTACACCCGTTCTTCATATGTTTACCATTGAGGGCTATTCATTGAGTACAGTTTGTCAGCCAGCTACAAATCCATCTGGTGGTGATGTTGTCTGTTCCACCTTTTTCTAGCTTGCCAAGCAATAGATTGTAATCTACTTTGTCAAATGCCTTACTGAAATCTAAATCTACTATGTCCACAGCATTTCGCTGGTCTACTAATTTGGTCACTTTATCAAAGAATGAAATAACATTGATTTGGCATGATCTATTTTTAACAAAGGTATGCTGACTACCAGTTATAATTTTGTTTGCTTCTAGTTGTTCGCAGATCTGTGATATACAGAGAGTGATATACAGGTACATGACCAGCATAATCCATGTGGTCTTTTCAAAGAATGTCTGATGTTCTTTCTAAACTCCTCTTTTCTTTTCCTTTCCAGCTTCACTCCTTCCTTCAAACTTCTCAGTTTCACAATAACTCCATAGAAGGAGTATATTTGGATGGGAAAGGAGATCTGACAGCTGACCTGAATATTGTCAACTGGGTTCTTTTCCTCAACAAATCTTTCAAGAGAGTGAAATCTGGCAGTCTAGAAAAGCTGACATCCCAAGATTTTAAAGTTACCATTGACCAGAAGAGTATAACAGAGGTGGAAATGCTGACTAAGGTAGAGTAAAATTTATTTTATTCCACTGAAAGTTCCAAAAGGAGGGGGGTGGGTGGAGGTTTGCTTTCAATGCCTTTCAAGGTTTCATACCAGCAGACTGGGCTCTTGAGAGTATAAACTTCTCCTTCATTTCTTATTCTGGTGAATAAGAAAAATATTGTCTTCAATTTTCAGAGAAACTATTCACTGAATCAATGTAAAGGGAGGTAGGCTAAGTCAATCATGAAAATCATAGGGCTTACTTAGTCAAAGCAAAGAACCCATCCAACGTTTCCCTGATAAATTTAAATATTTAAATAAATTCTATATTAAATTGAATTAATATCAAATTAAATTAGAAGAACTGACGGCAGATGGACCAAGGCAGTCATAGAGTGGATCCCACTTGTTAAAAAGCATCCACGAAAGAGAGCTAAAACAAGATGGATCGATGACATCAACAAGCATTGCAGGTCCAATTGGCAAAAGAAAGCTCTGGACTGTATAGAATAGAATAGAATAGAATAGAATAGAATAGAATAGAATAGAATAGAATAGAATAGAATAGAATAGATCTGGAAGGGATCTTGGAGATCTTCTAGTCCAGCCCCCCACTTAAGCAGGAGAACCTATACCATCTCAGACAAATGACTATCTAGCCTCTTCTTAAATTCTCCAGTTATGCAGCACCCATGATTTCTGGAGAAAAGCTGTTCCACTTGTTAATTGTCCTCACTCTCAGGAAGTTTGTCCTTAATTCTGGGTTGCTTCTCTCTTTGTTCAGTTTCCAAACATTATTTCTTTTTTTTTTTATTGAAATTTTTTAAATTTTACAAAACAATACAACCCTTCCCCAAACCTCCCCAAACCTCCCAGACCCTCCCCCGACCTTCCCAGAGCTGAATATAGGCTTAATTGAAATTTTTTTCAAAAAGTCTTAAAAAAGATATAAACCATAAATAAATATAAATACATTAATTAAACAAATTGTAAGATAATTAACAATAATATATATATAAAAACAAAAATACAAGAAAATTCTAAAAAAATATGAAGAAAGAAAAAGGAAAGAGATAAAGAAAAAAAATAAGGTCTATAAAATATTTTAAATTTTAAATATAAGTTATTGAAAAGCTAAATAATATTTTTTTATATCCAACTTATATTGTATAAAGTCTATCCATTTTTTCAATACCAAAAAATACTTCTCTTGCGATTGGTCTTTCAAGAAAGCCGAAATCTTTGCCATTTCCGCCAAATAAGAAACTTTAAAAAACCACTCTTGCAAGTAGGCAAAGATTCCTTCTTCCAACATTGCCCTACTAACAACCTTGCCGCTGTAATTAAATTTAACATCAATATAGTCTCTTTAGTATCACAATCAGAAACAATACCTAACAAAAACAATGGTGGGGTAAATTTTACCCTCCTAAAAATTCTTTGAATATTCCACCATATCTTAATCCAAAAAGCTTTTATATTTTTACATGACCACCAGATATGATAGTAAGTAGCATCCAAACATCCACATCTCCAACATTTAGGCTGTAAGTCAGTATACATACGAGACATTTTTTGTGGATCAAGGTGCCATCTATAAAACATTTTGTAAAAATTCTCCCTTAAATTTTGGCCTTGTGTAAATTTGACATTCCTCACCCAAATAATTTCCCAGGTATCTAATAGAACCGGTTCATCAAAATTTTGTGCCCATTTAACCATACATTCTTTAACTAATTCTGTTTCTGAATCCAATTCTACTAACACCCCATAAATTCTCTTAATATGAGTTCGTCTTTGATCTTTTATTTGTTTTACCAAATTCTCATCTTCTCTAAGCAAACCCACATTACGATCTATCTTCCACCTATCCACTATTTGTCTATACTGAAACCATAAATAAATAATATTTTCTTGTATTAAATCTTCCAAAGATTTTAACTGCCAATTTTTACCATCCCATCTAAGTAATTGTACATAAGAAACACTATCCATCTTAACTCCTCTCCTTATCCCTTCTATCGCATGCCATGGTATAGCCCATAGTGGAATTTTAAAATCACTTCTATAGTATTTCCTCCAAACCCGAAGTAAAGAAATCCTTATGAGATTTGAAGACCCTATCGACCTTTTTGTTAAAAAATAGGCATGCCATCCAAAAAGTAAATCCCAACCCTCCAAGAGGAGTATTTCTACATTTATTAAATTAACCCAATCATTATTAATGTTAAAACCACAGCATCATAATACAATTTCAAATTCGGTACCTTGAGTCCACCTCTCTTAGAAGAGACCTTAGAAGAGACCTTTTCTCTGATATTAGCATTAATATCTTGACTTGAGCAGAGTGTTAAGGTTGTGCTAACAAGGAGCCAATCTGGAATACTGCTATCATGTCACCCATATTTCTTCTTTTCTTTAGACTAGCCAAACCCAAGTCCTACAGCCAGTTTTCATATATTTAGTCTCCAGGCCTTGGATCATCTTAATTGCTCTTCTCTGAACTTTTTCCAAGGTCTCAACATCTTTTTTTGTAGTGAGGTGACCAAAATTGGTAGCAGTATTCCAGGTGTAGTCTCACTAGTGTTTCATAATGCAATACTAATACTTCACGTGATCTTGATTCTATGCCTCTGTTTATACAGCCCAGGATTGTATTAGCTGTTTTGGCTGCTGCTGCACATTGCTGTCTCATAGTCAATTGATCATCCACTAGGACTCCAAGGTCCCTCTCACAGTTATTGTTTTTGAGCCAGGTCTCACCTAATCTGTTCTTATATCGTTGATTTTTCCTGCCTAAATATGAAACTTTGCTTTTCTCCACATTAAAACTCATTTTGTTGGATAGGGCCCATTGTTCAAGTTTGTCAAGATCTTTTTGAATTCTGAGCTTGTCTTCTGGGGTGTTGGCTATTCCTGCCAATGACTTAGATGAGGGAATAGAAGGGGAACTCATCAAAGTCATTGATAAAGATATTGAAGAGATACAGGGCCAAAAACAGAGCCTTGTGGTACTCCACTGCTTACTTCTCTCCATGTGGATGTAGTACCATTGAGGGCTACTCATTGAGTTGTCCCATTCCACCTTTTTCTAGCTTACCAAGCAGTACATTGCAGTCTACTTTTGGCGAATGCCTTACTGAAATCTAGGTATACAATGTCCACAGCGTTTCCTTGTCTAATAATTTGGTCACTTTATCAAAGATTGAAATAAGATTGATTTGGCATGATCTGTTTTTAACAAAGGTATGCTAGCTACCAGTTATAACTTTATTTGCTTCTAGTTTTTCGCAGATCTGTTTTTTGATTATCTTTTCCAGGATATTCCCAGGTATTGATGTTAAACTGATTAGTCTGTAGTTTCCTGGGTCTGTTTTTTCCCCTCTTTCTTGAAGATGCGAACCACATTGGCCCTTTTCCAATCCTCAGGTACTTCCCTGGTGCTCCAGGATTTTTGAAAGATATGGTGCAATGGTTCTGCGATAACATTTGCTAGCTCCTTCAGAACTATGGCATGTAATCTGTCGGGTCCTGGTGATTTATATTCGTGGAGGTCAGAAAGGTGTTCTCTTACCATTTTCTTGGTTATTTTAATTTTTGTTTCTAGTTTGTCTTTTTCAATGATTTTTTTTTTGGGGGGGGGTATAGTGGTCTATGTTTTCTTTTTTGTGTGGAGACGGATGCAAAGTATGAGTTAAGTAGTTCTGCTTTCTCCCTGTTGCCTGTTATTTCCTTGCCATCTTTTCTCTTTAGTGGGCCTACAGTTTCCTTGACTTTTTTCTTGTTGTTAGTATATTGAAAGAAACTTTTCTTTTATTATCCTTGGTTTCTGTTGCAAGTTTTTGTTCGTTTGAGCCTTTGCTTTCCTGACTTCATCTTTGCATGTTCTGGCTGTCTGCTGATAATCAGCCTTAGTTATGTGTCCCTCTTTCCATTTTTTGTACTTGACCTTTCAGTTTGTCAGAGAGATCTTTGTGCAGCCATGCTGGTTTCTTTTTGAATTTGTTGTTTTTCTTTTTCTGTGGTATTATGCTGGACTGGGCTTTTATGATCACATTTTTCAGGATTTCCCATGCTTCTTGGGTTGTTTTCCCCTTTATGATTTTCATCCATAGGATCTTTCCTAGGTTCTATCTGAGTTTGTTAAAGTCAGCTCTTTTGAAGTTTAAGACCCTGGTTGGATTGTTTTCTGTTAGTAGTGTTTGCGTTATATTAAATTCCAGTATGACGTGGCCACTTTTGCCCAAGGTTCTAGTAACTTCAACTCACTCTATCACTTCTCCTCTATTAGTAAGAATTAAGTCCAGTATGGCTTTACATCTAATCCCCTCCTCCACCTTTTGGATGACAAAGTTGTCAGCTAGGTTGGTTAGGAATTTGTTTGATCTCCCAGTCGCTGCAGAGTTTGCCTCTGAGTTGATATCTGGATAGTTGAAGTCACCCATTGCCATTGTGGTATGCTTCCTATATACATTTGTTAACTGGTTGGCAAAGAGTTCATCTATTTCTTCTGATTGGTTGGGTGATCTGTAATGTACAGTTATGGTAATGTCAGTTTTTTTTTCTTTTGTGTTGACCTATATGCATTCTGGAGAGATTTTATCTTTGATCATGTGCATTTCTATAGATTCTTAGTGCTCTCTTACATATAGTGAAATTCCCTCTCCTCTTTTTGTACTTCTGTTTCTTTTGAACAATTTGTATCCATCCATCAGTCCATTCCATTCATCGGTTTCGCCCCACCATGTTTCTGTAATGCCAACTATGTCATACTCTCCCTTGTGTACTATTGCTTCTAGTTCGCCCTGTATGGGTTGGAAATACACAGGAGAGGCCTTCATCCTACAGTGGTTAGATAATGGCTAAAATTATAATTAAATTACCAATACATTTAATATCTAAATTTAAAATGAAAGTCTAAACCTTTCATCCTGTATATTAAACATAAGCCAAAACAGAAAGAGAGAAGTGATAAGCAGTTCAATCTGCTTGATGAACCTCAAATTTTTTATTGGTTTCTTATCACTCAAAGCTAAATCCTGAAATGGAATTCACAAAATCCTTCTTCTTTTGCCATTTTTCTAAAAACAAGTTCATTTTCTAGACATTTGTCCTCCCTCTCGTCAGCCCCTGCCTCCTTCCAGGTGTGTGGAAAGCTGCCATCCTGGATTCATGAAGGTGGTTCAGAAAGAGCAGCTCATCTGTTGCTATGACTGTCTTCCCTGTGCAGAAGGAACCATCTCCACTATGGAAGGTGAGTGACACCAGAGAAAAGGGATAGTGCAGACCCTGACATTTTTAATAAAACTGTCTTTTGATAGGAAAGTTTAAGCTTTGCTTAAAAACAATATCTGTTAATATGTTTAATTTATTTCAAAAGAGTGATAATAATTTTGGAGTTTAAATGGGGAGCAGGATATCAAAACAGAGAATCAATGGCATTAGAAAACAGATGGAATATTTTGCTCTTCTTCTTATCTGATGAATACTCTCTCTTATTTCCTTGATTTCTTCCCTTTACTTCCTTTTCCTTCCTTTGATATATTACAGAACTGGAGTATTCCTTCCTTCCTTCCTTCCTTCCTTCCTTCCTTCCTTCCTTCCTTCCTTCCTTCCTTCCTTCCATGTTTCCTGATAAAAAATGAGGTACTTTCTTTTTTAATTAAGTGGGTGAAACTGAGAGGAGTTTCTCCTTCTAGTTGGAATCACAAAAAGAACTGTAAAACTGAGGCTGGCTTATTTCATACATCCTCAAAAGAGATGCCCAAATTCATTTGGAGTGAAACAGTCTGAGTGTCAAGGTTCTGATAAGCAAGACCAAAGAAATCAGAAGTCTGAGGCTTGAAACTTCCTCAAAGAACATGTTTATTGCTTACATAGTATCAGCACAGTCAAAAGTGAAACCAAGCCTGAAGTTCCCTTCAGAAAGCAACAATAAAGTGCACGAACCAAATAGGTGGTAAGACAATAGGGGAACTCAGGCACCACACAGGTTATGTAGAAAGGAAACACAGGGCCACCCACAAAGGACTCAAATGTTTATACACCAATGCACAGAGTATGAACAGCAAACAGGGTGAACTAGAAATTCAGGTTAATGAGGGCAGATACGATATTGTTGCCATTACGGAAACATGGTGGGATGAAACTCACACATGGAACACACAGCTAGAGGGATTTAAATTATTTAAAAGAAACAGACCAAATAAAATAGGAGTTGGAGTTGCTCTCTATATAAGAAATAACTACATCTCCACAGAAATAGAGTACAACAATGATAAAAACTGTCTTGAATGCATTTGGGTCAATATAAAAGGGGGGGGGAAATGACATTGCCATAGGTGTATACTACAGACCACCCAACCAAACAGAGGAAATAGATGAACTTTTTGCTAGTCAGCTAACTAAGGTATGTAGGAAGCACATCACAATAGTAATGGGGGACTTTAACTACCCTGACATCAACTGGGAGACAAACTCCGCACCAAGTGGAAGATCAAACAGGTTCCTGGCAAACCTAGCAGACAACTTTGTCTCCCAAAAAGTAGAGAAGGGAACTAGGGGATTAGCCATTTTGGATCTAATTCTCACTAACAGAGATGAAATGATAGACGGTGTTGAAGCCATAGGAACCCTGGGAGGAAGTGATCATGCAATATTAGAATTCAACATTATAGAAGCACAACCAATAGAACACAGTCAAACTAGAGTCTTGGACTTCAAGAGAGCTAATTTCAATAAACTTAGAGAGGGCTTGGGAAGGATTCCATGGATGAGAATCCTCAAGGGGAAAACAACTCAAGAAGCTTGGGAAATTTTGAAAAATGAGATAATAAAAGCACAGTCTAGCACAATACCAACAAAGAGGAAAAATAACAGCTCTCAAAAGAAACCAGCATGGCTGCATAAAGAACTCTCTGACAAATTGAAAGATAAAAAGGACAAGTATAGAAAGTGGAAAGAGGGGAACATAACTAAGTCAGAATATCAGCAAATAGCCCGAGCCTGCAAAGATGAAGTGAAGAAAGCCAAGGCTCAAAATGAACTAAGGCTTGCGACCAAAGTCAAAAATAACAAAAAAAGCTTCTTTCAACATGTAAAAAACAAGAAAAAAGTGAAGGAAATGATTGGTCCATTAGTGGGTAGAAGTGGCGAGAAGGTGACAAGCAACAGGGAGAAAGCAGAACTATTTAACTCGTTTTTTGCATCTGTCTTTACACAAAGGGAAAAAACAGACCAACCTATCAAAAATAGTGCCATAAAAAACAAAACAGAAACACAAGTTAAGATAGGCAAGAAAATCGTTAGTGAGCACCTGTCCAGCCTAGATGAGTTCAAATCGCCAGGACCAGATGGATTACACCCCAGAGTTCTCAAGGAACTGGCAGATGTGATATCGGAGCCACTGAACTATATTTTTCAAAGATCCTGGAACACAGGAGAACTACCAGAGGACTGGAAAAGAGCTGATGTAGTTCCCATCCTCAAAAAAGGAAAAAAATGGATCCAGGAAATTACAGACCTATCAGCCTGACCTCAATACCTGGGAAGATCCTGGAAAAGATAATCAAACAACGAATCAACGAACACCTAGAGGCAAACAAAGTCATTACTAAAAGCCAACATGGGTTTGTCAAAAATAGATCATGCCAGACAAATCTTATTGCATTCTTTGACCAAGTGACAAAATTAGTGGATCAGAGGAATGCTGTGGACATAATTTACTTGGACTTCAGTAAGGCATTTGATAAAGTAGATCACAACCTACTACTTGACAAGATAGAAAAATGTGGGGTAGACAGAACCACCACCAGATGGATCCGTAGCTGGCTGACCGGCCGTACTCAGCGAGTGGTCCTCAATGGAACTGCATCTATATGGAGGGAAGTGTGTAGTGGGGTGCCCCAGGGCTCTGTTCTGGGCCCAGTACTCTTCAACATCTTCATCAACGATTTGGATGAAGGGATAGATGGGGAACTCATCAAATTTGCAGACGACACCAAGCTGGCAGGAATAGCCAACACTCCAGAAGACAGGCTTCAGATACAGAAGGATCTGGACAGACTTGAACACTGGGCACTAACTAACAAAATGAAATTCAATGGTGAAAAAAGCAAGGTTCTACATTTAGGCAAGAAAAACCAAATGCACAAGTACAGCATAGATGGCACCATGCTCAATAGTAGTAACTGTGAGAGGGACCTCGGAGTCCTAGTAGACAATCACTTAAATATGAGCCAGCAGTGTGCTGCAGCTGCCAAAAAGGCCAACACAGTGCTAGGCTGCATTAACAGAGGGATAGAATCAAGATCACGTGAAGTATTAATACCACTCTTCAATGCCTTGGTAAGGCCACACTTGGAATACTGCATCCAGTTTTGGTCACCACGATGTAAAAAATGATGTTGAGACTCTAGAAAGAGTACAGAGAAGAGCAACAAAGATGATTAGGGGACTGGAGGCTAAAACATATAAGGAACGGTTGCGAGAATTGGGTATGTCTAGTTTAACGAAGAGAAGGACAAGGGGGGACATGATAACAGTATTCCAATATCTCAGGGGCTGCCATAAAGAAGAGGGAATTAAGCTATTTTCCAAAGCACCTGAAGGCAGACAAGAAGCAACGGGTGGAAACTAATCAAGGAGAGAAGCAACCTAGAACTAAGGAGAAACTTCCTGACAGTGAGAACAATTAATCAGTGGAACAGCTTGCCTCCAGAAGCAGTAAATGCTCCAACACTGGAAGTTTTTAAGAAGAGACTGGACAGCCATTTGTCCGAAATGGTGTAGGGTTTCCTGCCCGAGCAGGGGGTTGGACTAGATGACCTCCAAGGTCCCTTCCAACTTTACTACTATTACTAATATTACAAAGTTAAACTTCCCATCCCAAAGCTATGCAATTAGCTACGTTCCCCAATAGAAGAGTTTGGCGGGTTTTCTAACTAAATGATCCAGCTTCTATCTAACTGACAGAAATGACCTTGGTTCCCATGGGACAATAAAATATTTAGACTAGTAGAAATCCTCTATCCACCTCCCAATTCTGTGGAAACTTTGAATGAAGGAAATGGCTGCAGCCAGTTTCATTGTAGAATTGACAGTGAGATCTAGGCATCCAGCCATATTAACTGCTAAAGCAATTGTTAAAGATTATTTAGACATTCACAACAACTCTGGAAACAACTCTGGACAGAAAATTGTCCTCCACATGTTGAAGCTATCCCTGCATTTTGGAAAAAATATCTCTATTTGACCAGCACTGTGAGATATGGACAACATTGAACTGAATTTGCTCTGGTCATGGTAGATGTGCAGATGCCCTCTGTAAGTGGGGCAAAATATCACCGAATTGTGATTGTGAGGCCAAACAAACCTATCTAGCACACAATGACAGGGTGCAAAACAGTGTATAATGCTGATCTGTGAGAAATGAAGTAAAAAAATTAGATTTGCCACTTTGATATACATTTGTTATTTTCCTGCTAAATTTACAGATTTTATATCCTTAATAGTAGTAAAGTTGGAAGGGACCTTGGAGGTCATCTAGTCCAAACCCCTGCTCGGGCAGGAAACCCTACACCATTTCAGACAAGTGGCTGTCCAGTCTCTTCTTAAAAACTTCCAGTGTTGGAGCATTTACTGCTTCTGAAGGCAGTAAACTAATTGTTCTCACTGTCAGGAAGTTTAGCTTAATTCCCTCCTATGTTTTTCTTTTTATTTGTGTGATCCTTTTTACTGAAATATGGTGTGAATGTACCATACAATAAATAAAATAGAGATACCCAAGGAAATGAAAACACTTGGTGCTGGTTTTCATGGCATGGATGGGAAGATTAAAAACAGGGAAATCCTGTTTGGAAATGTCTGTCCAAAAAGAGACCTCATCATTTTCTTGGTCCAGATTGAGAGGAGGCATTGATATTGCAAATGTCTTTCCCTAAAAGCCAGTTTACATATGAAGACCAGCAACTAGTGTACATCTTCCTTCTGTCAAGACTCAGAACTATGTAGAGGGAGCCACTGAGTCCTTCAATCCAACCTTCTACTCCTTCCTCTGCTTGAACTAATCCAGAACAGGGAGTTACAAAGACCATCTCTCCATTGGTCATTAATGGGGGAGCTGAAGAGTCATTTGGATTTCATCCCTAAAACATGGTTTCTGGATTCAGGGATGCATATAATGCAACCTATAAAGCTGTCCAGTGAATTTGTTGCAGAAATTCACATTTTCCTTTAGAACTCTCCCTTTGATTAAAATTCCTAGTCATTGCTTCATGGTACCTTTCTCCAGAAAAGTTCCAGACCATCACTAGTTTGACTATAATCAGACATCTTATAGACCAACAAGGATTATGCTTATGTTAATCTTGCTCTTTTCAGATGCTGAAAAATGCGTCAAATGTTCAGCAGACCAGCATCCTAACATCAACCGTGATGACTGTATACCGAAGGCTGAAACTTTCTTATCCTATCAAGAAAATTTGGGGATCATCCTAGCTTCCCTTGCCTTATTCCTGTCTTTAGTAACAGGCTTTGTCTCAGGAATCTTCATTAAATTCCAAGAAACTCCCATAGTCAAAGCCAACAATCGGGATCTCTCCTACATCCTCCTCATCTCCCTCCTGCTCTCCTTCTTGACTTCCTTCCTATTCATTGGCCAGCCACTAAGAATCACTTGCCTTCTCCGACAAACAGCCTTCAGCATCATTTTCTCAGTTGCCATTTCTACTGTCCTGGCCAAAACTTTCATGGTGGTGTTAGCGTTCTTGGCCACAAAACCAGGGAATAAAGTACAGAGATGGCTAGGGAAAAGCCTGGCCAATTCTATCATCCTTTCTTGCTCTGGTGTTCAAATTATCCTCTGTAGCATCTGGTTGGGGACTTTTCCCCCATTCCCCGACTCTGATATGCATACACAGTCTGGAGAGATTATTCTTCAATGTAATGAAGGTAGTGTCATCATGTTTTACATTGCCTTGGGCTACATGGGCTTCCTGGCTGTCATCTGCTTCACAGTGGCTTTCCTGGCTAGGAATCTCCCTGGAGCCTTCAATGAAGCCAAACTGATCACCTTCAGCATGCTGGTTTTCTGTAGCGTTTGGATGTCCTTTGTGCCCACCTACTTGAGCACCAAGGGGATGTATATGGTGGCCGTGCAGGTCTTCTCCATTTTGGCTTCCAGTGCTAGCCTCTTGGGATTCCTTTTCTTCCCCAAATGTTACATTATTTTCCTAAGGTCAGACCTGAATACAAAAGAACATTTGTTATCAAAATAAAATATAAAGTAAATTTTGCTTAATGTTTCTCTCAGATTCCATTTAACTATTACAGAAGTACACATCCTGTTTTTATCTCCCCTTTTTTGTTTGCTATTTGAGAATAGAGAAAAGTGTGCAATATGGGTGATTTCTTACTGTGAGTGTAAGAGAATTTTGCCACCATTATATTTGAATCAAGCCAAATGACATTGAAAAGCAAATTGGTTTATAGGGTGAGACAAACTTATACCTAAACTTGTGAGGAAGATGAAGACATTTATCTGAGCATGATAGCAAAGAGAAGCCTGCAGAGGAAGTCCTGGTAATATCTTAACTAGGGCTATATATACAGACTCCTTGATCCATCTATGCTGCCTGGTTGGGACTCAGCTTATTTGTCAGACACTATAAAGAGCTGTAGAGCCAGATTGGTCTAGTGATTAAGGCATCATGCCAGGAATGTGGAGACCATAAATTCTAGTCCAGACTTGGGCAGAACGCCAAGTTGCTGATTTTCAACCAGTCTCTTTCTCTCCGTTCTATAAAGCAGGAAACGGGAAACAACTTCTGAGAAACCTTGCTAAGAAAACTACAGAGAGTTTGCCAGGCAGTCTCCAAGAATGGAACATGATCCAATGGAAGGATAAAATAGATACTTCCTTTACTGAAATTTCTTCCAGGGGGAAAGGAAGGCCCAGAGACTTTGCAAATAGAATTAAATATTATAACATTATTGCATGTTAAATTGTATTTAACAGAGAGACAGTTTGGTGTAGTAGTTAAGGCACCAGGTTAGAAACCAGAAAATTGTGGTTTCACATCTGGACTTAGCCATGAAATCCAGCTGTTTGATATTGGGCCAGTCAATCTCACTCAGCCTAATCCAACTCACAGGCTTGTTATTTGGAGCAAAACAGGTGGAAGTAGGTGCATTTGATATGATCACTGCTTTGAATTTATACAAATAATAAAATAAAATAAATAACTGGATATAAAATAAATAAATAGAATTTTCTGACAATAAGTTCATTTTTCCTCCATCTGCTCAGACCCTGCCTCCTTCCCAGTGTGTGGAAAGCTGTTGTCCGGGATTTGGGAAGGTGGCTCAGGAGGGGAAGCTCATGTACTGCTGTGGCTATCTTCTTTATGCAGAAGGAAATATCTTCACGGTGGATGGAGGGTGGGTAATATACCTTGACATTTTCTGTGAAAGGGTGTTTTGATAGGCTTAGCATGGCCTTTGCTTGAACCACTAATGCAGACCTGGGCATTTTATAGTCCACAGGCTACATCTGATCCTTTTGGCTGTCCTGCTCCAATCCATGGTGGCAGTGGGAGTGGGGATGGCAGTGGTGGGAGTGGCCAATAGCAGTGGTGGGGAAGGCATCAGCCCTCAATAACAGTCCCACTTTCCCATGTGGTCCCTTCAGAAAATAAATTTCCCACCTCTGCATTAATGCATTAATAAAAGGCTGATCATGTTTGGCTTAAAACATATATCCTCCTAATAACTCTTCTACTTTCCTTCTTGACCTCATTCCTACTTATTGGACCACAATGGAAAGCCATGTGCCTTCTGAAACAAACAATATTCACCAACATCTTCTCAGTAGCTATTACTACTGCCCTAGCTATAACAGTTATGGTGTTTTAGCATTGTTGACCAAAAATCCAGGGAATAAAATACAAGGATAGCTAGCAAAGAGCATGGCCAATGCTGTCATTCTTTCTTGTTCTGTTGACCAAGTTCTCCTCTACAACATCTAGTTAGGGACTTCTCCCCATTCCCTGAGTCAGGCATATACTCACAATCTGGACGTATCATGCTAGAATATGATGAAGGCTCTAATCGCATGTTCGCATGCAGGCACAGCCACACTTCTCTGTGCATTAATGATTCACCTGTGGAGATGGTTACCAGCATCAAATTTCTGACTGACCTGGTCACTCAACAGTGAGAAACTGGTGAAGCGGGCACAGCAGCGCCTGCATTTTCTGTGTTGCATGAAAAAAGCACATCTTCCTTTCCCTGTCCTGACCACTTTCTACAGGGAGAAGATCGAGAGTATCCTGTCGTACAGCATCATAGTCTGGTTTGGAAGCATCATTGCTTCAGGTAGGAAGGCAGTGCAGAAAGTGGTGAGGATGGCTGAAAAGATCATTGGCAGTTCCCTCCCTCCCATCCAGTACATAGCACAGAAGCATTGCTTGAGCAGGGTCCGTAAGATTATCTGGGACACTATACATCCTCTTCATGACCTGTTTTCCATGTTACCTTCTGGGAGGAGGCTTCGTGGTATCCATAGCAGAACATCTATATTCAGCTATAGTTTCATTCTATACAGCATTAACCTTGCGAGCTATCAAGCTTCCTCCTTTCGTTATATATTCAAGGTGGACAGTATTTAATATTTATTTGCTACGTATATGTAGGGGTGTGGGTCTATACATATGTTGTTCATAGTATGTTTAGGTTTGTGTCATGTGTGTGTTTCACTTTGAGAGCGGGCAACTAAATTTCATTTTTGATGTGTACCATTGTGCCCATAGTAAAAAAAATGACAATAAAGGTTATCTTATCGTTTCTTCTACATTGCTCTTGTCTACATGGGCTTCCTGGCTGTCCTTTGCTTCATTGTGACTTTCCTGGTCAGAAACCTACCTAAAAACCTATCAGGTTTTTCCTCGAAAAAAGTAAACAAAATATATCTTAAATACTGTACACTACTATTCATGATATTTCTAAAAGTTACTTTTGATTCTGGATTTTTTTAAAAAAAAATATTGCAAAGATTTGGAGCTAAATTCTCCAGTCTCCCTCACTGGCCCATCTTCAAAGTTTGGAGTGGCATCTGTAAGTTCCCCTTTGGAGACCTGCCTCTTGATACATTCAGTGTTCAGTGAGGTGAATGTTCTTTTCCTTGTCATTATCCAAATCATAGTCATTTATTTGCTCATTTTATGTTAACTCTCTAGACACGTTTCTGAAAACTTTCAGAAAACATGTCAGAAAATGTTTTGATTTCAATTTCAGAGTCAAAGTCCATGCGGGGTGGAGTCTGATTCAGAAATTATGGATTCATAAATGTCTCTAGAGACAGAAAGTGAATTTTAAACAGTGCCTGTGTTTCTGTCCCACAACTAGACATGTCTGGACCTGAAACTACTATCTTGGAAGAGCTTCATCTAATTCTTCATTCAAAAGCAGATGACACAGAGGAGGTTCAATCAGGAGCACAAGTCATGTTGCTGAGGCTTCTATTTGTGCTGCTTTTGTGGCCACAGCGAGTCTGTGGGATGCTCAAAGCCAAATGCCTCCTTACTCTGGAACAAGGTGAAGTAGACCCACAGATTCATTACAAGCCAGGAGATTATTCCATTAGTGGCATAGCCTCTGCAATGAAGGCAAGGTGGGAACCATTGAGCTTTGATAGAAGTCCTTCAACAAATTTCACCAAGTAAGTCAATCTTCCTGTACTGCATTAGAGTCACTTCACTTCCAATGAATGTCTACAGTTCCAGCCTTCTGAGAAAACAAGGAACTTTTCCCTTGATCTGCTTCTTTTCCTAACTTACTTTCTGATTCTTCTTTGGGGTCCCTATTGCATATCTAGAATAAACAAGCTCTAATAATAAATAGTTTAATATTTAGCTGTCTGGATAAGTTGCCCACCATAATTAAGACAAAGAAAAGAGTCCAGTAGAGCTAAGATAAAATGTTTCAAGTCTAAGGCATGAAAAAGAAGCTGTCTTAGTGTAACCAACTGGAAGAATGCCTTTTAAAATGTGAACAAGCCAAACTTTTCTGTTGTTTTATTTCTCTTTTTATGGTAATATTTGGGCATATTGCATTTTTTTTGAAGAACTGTCATTGAGTTGGTTCAAAGAATTATTGTGGAAAATAAATAAATATAGTTATTGATATGTTTGTACCTACAGAAAAACATCTAAACTTTACTGGAAATTTTTGCCCTTCGTTTTTACCATTGATGACTTCAACAAAAAGGGCCATCTCTTTCCTAATATCACCTTGGGTTATAATATCTATGAAAATTTCTTCAAGGCAGAAATGACTTCTGATCCTTTGCTAGACCTGATTTCAGACGGAGAAGCCAATGTCCCCAATTACAGTTGTGGAAGGCAGAGAAACACAGTGGCTGTTCTGGAAGAGGCTGAGACTGGCATCTCCATCCAGATTTCAAGTATGCTGGGCACCTACAAAATCCCACAGGTAGTCCCTTTCCCGAGGAGACAATTTTCAGTCATGTAACTTTCAAGGAGATGTTGTCTTCTGCAAATAAAAAGCAAAGTTTGATTGTGGAAATGAGAGCAGTTGCATTTTGCTTCTTAAATTTAAACTACCGCCATCTTCCATTCTTTTCAGATCAGTTACAGTTTTGCTTCCAAGATTCTTAGGAATAAAACTCTGTTTCCTTTCTTCTACCCGATGCTCCCTGCTGAAGGAGTCCAGTATCCAGGAATGGTCAAGCTGCTCCTCCATTTCAGGTGGACCTTGGTTGGTCTTATTGCTCCAGAAACTGACCAGGGGGAGAGATTCATGAGGACAATGTCTTCTTTGATGTTAAGGAATGGCATTTGTGCAATTGAATATCCACGCTTTCCACTAAACTCAGATCTCATAGTTTCAAAATTGAAAGTAAATTCCAAGTGGAGAAAAATCAATGTCTGTGTTTACGGTTCAGAGACTAGTTCGTTCCAGATTGGAATCAAGTTTGTACAAGTACTACTCCAACATATTCAGGGACCTATTGTAGGAATAGTCTGGATCACCACAGCTCAATGGGATCTCAGTCTGGAGTTTTTTTATAGTATTGTTTCGTTTAAATACATTGGTGCCATTTTTTCATTTCTGATACAGAAAAGGAAATGGGCAAACTATGATGCATTTGACCTCTTTTATATATCCCTACGTACTTTTGTAAAGAACACCTTTACTTGTTCATCCCCCAAGGATGACATTTCAGTGAAAGTCTGGAGACGATGCAGACAGAGAGAAGAACTGGTGGCTCTGAGGGAAGAGGAGATTGATCGGAGCCTGGCTCTGGACAGCTATATCATTTACAGCACTATCTCAGCTGTTGCAAGGGCCTTAAATTCACCTTACATGTCCACATCCAAGAGATCAGTGAGGAACAGGGGCGTGAAGGTTGAAGCTCCAAGACTGAAGGCTTGGCAGGTATTTCATTTCCATCAGACATATCGTGACATATTGGCACTGCCAACTAGAATCAGTTTGGAAGCTGATGACTTGGTTACTTCTGAAAAATTAAATCATTTCTGGAAATAAGATCTAACCTAATTCCATTCCTTTCCTTTTCATTCCCCTTCTTTTGAATAGAACAGAACAGAAGAGAGTAGAGTAGAGTAGAGTAGAGTAGAGTAGAGTAGAGTAGAGTAGAGTAGAGTAGAGTAGAGTAAAGTAGAGTAGAGTAGAGTAGAGTAGAGTAGAATGGAAGAATAGAACAGAACAGAATAGAATAGAATAGAATTCTTTATTGGCCAAGTTTGACTGGAAAAACAAGTAACTTGTCTCCGGTGCCTAAGCTCACAGTTTACATACAAACAACAAGTGATAATCATTATCATAATCGTAAAATACAGTCATCATACATCATAAGATAAAACACTCAGTGACAGTTACAGGATACTGTGACATAAATCATAATAGGATACTAAATATAAGCAATCAACATAAATAATAAGATAGAAACAACAAAGTTATAGTCATAAGAAGCTAAGGAAATAATTAATAGGAAAGATGAGAAGGATAATAGTAATACAGCCCTACCAGGTAGTTTGACAGCTAAATAAATAAAGAAATAAAATTATTTGTATTTAAGTGTATTTAAATAAATTTATTAAATTTATTATTTAGCAAATTAAATAAGCTGAATAAATAAATAAGTGTTCACCCATTCCTTTACCTCGTTCGTTCAAATATCTTCCAATAACTTTTTTCTTGGCAAGATATTATACTCTGTACATGTCACCTTCTTTGACCTTTTTCTTTGCAAGCAAAAATACTACTGTGCCCAGAGAACTCCATTCTTCCCCTTCTGATACAATGTGGAAGTCTAAGTCCACTAATCCCAACTTTACTCCCCTAATGATCTACCCATCTGCTCAAGGCCTCCCTTTGCTCAGGGCCTCTCTCCATTTCTTGGTTACTACACACTTTATTGTTTTGCCAAAATTCTCATATCTCAGTAGAGTGGGAGAGACCGAGTTTTTACAACTATCAGTAGCAGCACATGGCCAACCTTTTCCTAACTGGGGATGTAAGTAGGTTGAAGCTTGTTTGCTAATTTAAATTGGATGCTAACAATAAACCTAGTGATCAAATAGTGAGTAGCT
The DNA here is from genome assembly GCF_016545835.1 of Crotalus tigris. Taxonomy (NCBI): domain Eukaryota; kingdom Metazoa; phylum Chordata; class Lepidosauria; order Squamata; family Viperidae; genus Crotalus; species Crotalus tigris. The sequence goes on from NW_024100293.1 coordinate 21,309, forward strand.
GGCAGTTTGGAGGCAATACAGTTTAAAGAATGTTTAAAAAAGAAATGTCTTCATTGTCTATGAGAATTTAATCTGTTTTCTCAATTGCACAGGAAAAAGGTAATGCAATCAGAGAAATAAGGACAGTTTGATGACTTAATTCACTTGATACATTATTCCCTTGTAGAAAAAAGAAAAGAAGATAAAAAACTATGACTTGGGTCGCCATAAAAATAGTCTTCCTATGAAATCAAACAGGGAGAGAAATTCCCCAAAAGCAACATTCCTACACAATACAAAATATGCATAACATACTTTTATATTTTAAGGTGTTGGCATGATCTTAGAAGAGACTTTTTCTCTAATATTAGCATTAATATCTTGACTTGAGCAGAGTGTTAAGGTTGTGCTTATAAGGAGCCAATTTGAGGTTACGCATTAGACTGAGAGACACAACCAAGTAATCCACTCAATCAAAGAAAGGAATGACTGTTAAGAAAAAGAGAGATGTTGTAAATCAGTATTTTTGTAGCATGAATGATACTTCCTGTGCTAAGTCACTAAGTCATCCAGGAGAACAACACAGGAAAATAAGAAGCATGGAGCTTCTTATATCAATTGGGTAACTCTTGGGTACTGTTTGTTACAACAAAGAGTGAAAGGAAAATGTAAAAGGATGATGTTTGTTTATATTGGTTAACAAAACATCCATGAGGAAAAAAAAGTTGTTTGCCTTTAGAGGAGTTGAATTGCATTGATAGACTAGACTAGACTAGACTAGACTAGACTAGACTAGACTAGAATACAATACAATACAATACAATACAATACAATACAATATAATACAATAGAGCTGGAAGGGACCTTGGAGGTCTTCTAGTACAGCTCCCTGCTCAGGCTGAAGAACCTATGCCATCTCTGACAAGTGACTGTCCGCTCTCTTCTTAAAAGCCTCCAGTGATGGAGCGCCCACAATTTCTGAAGGCAAGCCATTCCACTGGTTAATTGTCCTCCCTGTGGGGAAATTTCTCCTTAATTCCAGGTTGCTTCTCTGTTTGATTAATTTCCAACCATTGTTTCTTGTCCTGGCCTCTGGTGCTTTGGAGGATAATTTGACCCCCTCTTCTTTGTGGCAGCCTCTCAAATACTGGAATACTGCTATCACGTCACCCCTATTTCTTCTTTTCTTTAGACTAGCCAAACCCAGGTCCTACACCCGTTCTTCATGTGTTTAGTCTCCAGGCCTTGGATCATCTTAGTTGCTTTTCTCTGAACTTTTTCCAAGATCTCAACATCTTTTTTGTAGTGTGGTGACTGAAATTGGTTGCAGTAATGATCGTCTACTAGGACTCCAAGGTCCCTCTCTCAGTTACTGTTTTTAAGCCAGGTTTCACCCGCTCTGTATTTGTGCCTTTGGTTTTTTTCTATCTGAATATTCAACTTTGCTTTTCTCCACATTAAAACTCATTTTGTTGGATAGGGCCCATTGTTCAAGTTTGTCAAGATCTTTTTGAATCCTGAGCTTGTCTTCTGGGGTGTTGGCTATTCCTGCCAGTTTGGTGTCTTCTGCAAATTTGATGAGTTCCCCTTCTATTCCCTCATCTAAGTCATTGATGAAGATATTGAAGAGATACTGGGCCTAAGACAGAGCCTTGTGGTACCCCACTGCTTACTTCTCTCCATGTGGATGAAATACCATTGAGGGCTATTCGTTGAGTACGGATTGTCAGCCAGATACAAATCCATCTGGTGGTGATGTTGTCTGTTCCACCTTTTTCTAGATTACCAAGCAGTAGATTGTAATCTACTTTGTCAAATGTCTTACTGAAATCTAAGTCTACTATGTCCACAGCATTTCGCTGGTCTGCTAATTTGGTCACATTATCAAAGAATGAAATAACATTGATTTGGCATGATCTGTTTTTAACAAAGGTATGCTGGCTACCAGTTATAACTTTATTTGCTTCTAGTTTGTACATCTGTGATATACAGAGAGTGATATACAGGTACATGACCAGCTGTTCAAAATTCTTTATAATTATTGTTCTGATCTACAGTTGTTACTATTGCTATGTTTGCTGATATTTTCCTAAGCAAGTTGGAAATGCAAAATAAAATCTGTTTTTTTAAACAGAGAGAGAAATGTTCAGATCCCTCCCAGCATAATCCATGTGGTCTTTTCAAATAATGTTTGATGTTCTTTCTAATCTCCTCTTTTCTTTTCCTTTCCAGCTTCACTCCTTCCTTCAAACTTCTCAGTTTCACAATAACTCCATAGAAGGAGTATATTTGGATGGGAAAGGAGATCTGACAGCTGACCTGAATATTGTCAACTGGGTTCTTTTCCTCAACAAATCTTTCAAGAGAGTGAAATCTGGCAGTCTAGAAAAGCTGACATCCCAAGATTTTAAAGTTATCATTGACCAGAAGAGTATCACAGAGGTGGAAATGCTGACTAAGGTAGAGTAATATTTATTTTATTCCACTGAAATTGCCAAAAGGAGGGGGGTGGGTGGAGGTTTGCTTTCAATGCCTTCAAGGTTTCATATCAGCAGACTGGGCTCTTGTGAGTATAAACGTCTCCTTCATTTCTTATTCTGGTGAATAAGAAAAATATTGTCTTGAATTTTCATAGAAACTATTCACTGAGTCAATGTAAAAGGAGGTAGGCTGAGTCAATCATGAAAATAATATGGCTTACTTAGTCAAAGCAAAGAACCCATCCAACATTTCCCTGATAAATTTAAATATTTAAATAAATTCTATATTAAATTGAATTAATATTAAATTAAATTAGAAGAACTGATGGCAGGTGGACCAAGGCAGTCATAGAATGGATCCCACTTGTTAAATAGCGTCCATGAAAGAGAGCTAAAACAAGATGGATCGATGACACCAACAAGCATTGCAGGTCCAATTGGCAAAAGAAAGCTCTGGACTGAATAGAATAGAATAGAATAGAATAGAATAGAATAGAATAGAATAGAATAGAATAGAATAGAATAGAATAGAATAGAGCTGGAAGGGATCTTGGGGATCTTCTAGTCCAGCCCCCCACTTAAGCAGGAGAACCTATACCATCTCAGACAAGGGACTATCTAGCCTCTTCTTAAAATCTCCAGTGATACAGCACCCATGATTTCTGGAGAGAAGCTGTTCCACTGGTTAATTGTCCTCACTCTCAGGAAGTTTCTCCTTAATTCTTCTCTCTTTGTTCAGTTTCCAAACATTGTTTCTTGTCCTGCCCTCTGGTGCTTTGGAGAATAGCATGACCTCCTCATCTTTGTGGCAGCCTCTCAAATACTGGAATACTGCTATCATATCACCCCTATTTCTTCTTTTCTTTAGACTAGCCAAACCCAAGTCCTACAGCCATTCTTCCTATGTTTAGTCTCCAGGCCTTGGATCATCTCAGTTTCTCTTCTCTGAACTTTTTCCAAGGTCTCAACATCTTTTTTTGTAGTGAGGTGACCAAAATTGCTTGCAGTATTCCAGGTGCGGTCTCACTAGGGTTTTGTAATGCGATACTAATACTTCACGTGATCTTGATTCTATGCCTCTGTTTATAAAGCCCAGGATTGTATTAGCTGTTTTGGCTGCTGCTGCACATTGCTGGCTCATAGTCAAGTGACCATCCACTAGGACTCCAAGGTCCCTCTCACAGTTACTGTTTTTGAGCCAGGTCTCACCTAATCTGTACTTATATCTTTGATTTTTCCTGCCTAAATGTGAAATTTTGCTTTTCTCCACATTAAAACTCATTTTGTTGGATAGGGCCCATTGTTCAAGTTTGTCAAGATCTTTTTGAATCCTGAGTTTGTCTTCTGGGGTGTTGGCTATTCCTGCCAATTTGGTGTAATCTGAAAATTTGATGAGTTCCCCCTTCTATTCCCTCATCTAAGTCATTGATAAAGATATTAAAGAGATACTGGGCCTAAAAGAGAACCTTGTGGTACCCCACTGCTTACTTCTCTCCATGTGGATGTAGTACCATTGAGGGCTACTCAAGTTGTCCCATTCCACCTTTTTCTAGCTTATCAAGCTGTACATTGCAGTCTACTTTTGGCGAATGCCTTACTGAAATCTAGGTATACTATGTCAACAGTGTTTCCTGGTCTACTAATTTGGTCACTTTATCAAAGAATGAAATAAGATTGATTTGGCTTGATCTGTTTTTAACAAAGGTATGCTGGCTACCAGTTATAACTTTATTTGCTTCTACTTGTTCGCAGATTTGTTTTTTGATTATCTTTTTCAGGATCTTCCCAGGTATTGATGTTAAACTGATTGGTCTGTAGTTTCTTGGGTCTGTTTTTTCCCCTTTTTCTTGAAGATGGGAACCACATCGGCCCTTTTCCAATCCTCAGGTACTTCCCTAGTGCTCCAGAATTTTTGAAAGATATGATGCAATGATTCTGCGATAACATTTGCCAGTTCCTTCAGAACTCTGGGATATAATCTGTTGGGTTCTGGTGATTTATATTCGTGGAGGTCAGAAAGGTGTTCTCTTACCATTTTCTTGGTTATTTTAATTTTTGTTTCTAGTTTGTCTTTTTCAATGGTTTTTTTTGGGGGTATATTGGTCTATGGTTTCTTTTTTGTGTGGAGACTGATGCAAAGTATGAGTTAAGTAGTTCTGCTTTCTCCCTGTTGCCTGTTATTTCCTTGCCATCTTTTCTGTGTAGTGGGCCTACAGTTTCCTTGACTTTTTTCTTGTTGTTAGTATATTGAAAGAAACTTTTCTTGTATTATCCTTGATTTCTGTTGCAAGTTTTTGTTCGTTCTGAGCCTTTACTTTCCTGACTTCATCTTTGCATGTTCTGGCTGTCTGCTGATAATCAGCCTTAGTTATGTGCCCCTCTTTCCATTTTTTGTACTTGTCCTTTTTGTCTTTCAGTTTGTCAGAGAGATCTTTGTGCAGCCATGCTGGTTTCTTTTTGAATTTGTTGTTTTTCTTTTTCTGTGCTATTATGCTGGACTGGGCTTTTATGATCACATTTTTCAGGATTTCCCATGCTTCCTGGGTTGTTTTCCCCTTTATGATTTTCATCCATAGGATCTTTCCTAGGTTCTGTCTGAGTTTGTTAAAGTCAGCTCTTTTGAAGTTTAAGACCCTGGTTGGATTGTTTTCTGTTACTAGTGTTTGCGTTATACTAAATTCCAGTATGACGTGGCCACTTTTGCCCAAGGTTCTAGTAACTTCAACTCACTCTATCACTTCTCCTCTATTAGTAAGAATTAAGTCCAGTATGGCTTTACATCTAATCCCCTCCTCCACCTTTTGGATGACAAAGTTGTCAGCTAGGTTGGTTAGGAATTTGTTTGATCTCCCAGTCGCTGCAGAGTTTGCCTCTGAGTTGATATCTGGATAGTTGAAGTCACCCATTGCCATTGTGGTATGCTTCCTATATACATTTGTTAACTGGTTGGCAAAGAGTTCATCTATTTCTTCTGATTGGTTGGGTGTTCTGTAATGTACACTTATGGTAATGTCAGTTTTTTTCTCTTTTTTGCTGAGCTATATGCATTCTGGAGAGATTTTATCTTTGATCACGTGCATTTCGGTGGATTCATAGTGCTCTTTTATATATAGTGCAACTCCCTCTCCTCTTTTTGTACTTCTGTTTCTTTTGAACAATTTGTACCCGTCCATCAGTCCATTCCATTCATGGGTTTCGCCCCACCATGTTTCTGTAATGCCAACTATGTCATACTCTCCCTTGTGTACTATTGCTTCTAGTTCGCCCTGTGTGGGTTGGAAATACACAGGAGAGGACTTCATCCTGCAGTGGTTAGAGAATGGCTAAAATTATAATTAAATTACCAATACATTTAATATCTAAATTTAAAATGAAAGTCTAAACCTTTCATCCTGTGTATTAAACATAAGCTAAAACAGAAAGAGAGAAGTGATAAGCAATTCAATCTGCTTGATGAACCTCAAATCTTTTATTGGTTTCTTATAACTCAAAGCTAAATCCTGAAATGGAATTCACAAAATCCTTCTTCTTTTGCCATTTTTCTAAAAACAAGTTCATTTTCTAGACATTTGTCCTCCCTCTCTTCAGCCCCTGCCTCCTTCCAGATGTGTGGAAAGCTGCCATCCTGGATTCATGAAGGTGGTTCAGAAAGAGCAGCTCATCTGTTGCTATGACTGTCTTCCCTGTGCAGAAGGAACCATCTCCACCATGGAAGGTGGGTGACACCAGAGAAAAGGGATAGTGCAGACCTTGACATTTTTAATAAAACAGTTGGAATCACAAAAAGAACTGTAAAACTGAGGCTGGCTTATTTCATACATCCTCAAAAGAGATGCCCAAATTCATCTGGAGTTAAACAGTCTGAGTGTCAAGGTTCTGATAAGCAAGACCAAAGAAATCAGAAGTCTGAGTCAAAAGTAAAACCAAATGTTAAGTTCCCTTCAGAAAGCAACAATATTACAAAGTTAAACTTCCCATCCCAAAGCTATGCAATTAGCTACGTTCCCCAATAGAAGAGTTTGGCGGGTTTTCTAACTAAATAATCCAGCTTCTATCTAACTGACAGATATGACCTTGATTCCCATGGGACAATAAAATGTTCAGACTAGTAGAAATCCTCTATCCACCTCCCAATTCTGTGGAAACTTTGAATAAAGGAAATGGCTGCAGCCAGTTTCATTGTAGAATTGACAGTGAGATCTAGGCATCCAGCCATATTAACTGCTAAAGCAATTGTTAAAGATTATTTAGACATTCACAACATGTGGAAACAACTCTGGACAGAAAATGGTCCCCCACATGTTGAAGCTATCTCTGCATTTTGGAAAAAATATCTCTATTTGACCAGCACTGTGAGATATGGACAACATTGAACTGCATTTGCTCTGGTCATACTAGATGTGAAGATGCCCTCTGTAAGTGGAGCAAAATATCACTGAATTGTGATTGTGAGGCCAAAAAAACCTATCTAGCACACAATGACAGGGTGCAAAACAATCTATAATGCTGATCTGTGCGAAATGAAGTAAAAAAAATAGATTTGCCACTTTGATATACATTTGTTATTTTCCTGCTAAGTTTACAGATTTTATATCCTATGTTTTTCTTTTTATTTGTGTGATCCTTTTTACTGAAATATGGTGTGAATGTACCATACAATAAATAAAATAGAGATACCCAAGGAAATGAAAACACTTGGTGCTTGTTTTCATGGCACGGATGGGAAGATTACAAACTGGGAAATCCTTTTTGGAAATGTCTGTCCAGAAAGAGACCTCAGTCTTGGTCCAGATTGAGAGGAGGCATTGATATTGCAAATGACTTTCCCTAAAAGCCAGTTTACATATGAAGACCAGCAGCTAGTGTATATCTTCCTTCTGTCAAGACTCAGAACTATGTAGAGGGAGCCACTGAGTCCTTCAATCCAACCTTCTACTCCTTCCTCTGCTTGAACTAATCCAGAACAGGGAGTTACAAAGACCATCTCTCCATTGGTCATTAATGGGGGAGCTGAAGAGTCATTTGGATTTCATCCCTAAAACATGGTTTCTGGATTCAGGGATGCATATAATGCAACCTATAAAGCTGTCCAGTGAATTTGTTGCAGAAATTCACATTTTCCTTTAGAACTCTCCCTTTGATTAAAATTCCTAGTCATTGCTTCATGGTACCTGTTCTCCAGAAAAGTTCCAGACCATCACTAGTTTGACTATAATCAGACATCTTATAGACCAACAAGGATTATGCTTATGTTAATCTTGCTCTTTTTAGATGCTGAAAAATGCGTCAAATGTTCAGCAGACCAGCATCCTAACATCAACCGTGATGACTGTATACCGAAGGATGAAACTTTCTAATCCTATCAAGAAAATTTGGGGATCATCCTTGCTTCCCTTGCCTTATTCCTGTCTTTAGTTCAGGATCCCTCTCATGACTGTCCTGGTTCTCCGGGCACTCAGTTTACTTTGTCATGACACTAAAAAGAGCTGGCTAGAAAAGCCTGTAGCATTGGTCTAGACTCTGATATGCATACACAGTCTGGAGAGATTATTCTTCAATGTAATGAAGGTAGTGTCATCATGTTTTACCTTGGGCTACATGGGCTTCCTGGCTGTCATCTGCTTCACAGTGGCTTTCCTGGCTAGGAATCTCCCTGGAGCCTTCAATGAAGCCAAACTGATCACCTTCAGCATGCTGGTTTTCTGTAGCTTTTGGATGTCCTTTGTGCCCACCTACTTGAGCACCAAGGGGATGTATATGGTGGCCGTGCAGGTCTTCTCCATTTTGGCTTCCAGTGCTAGCCTCTTGGGATTCCTTTTCTTCCCCAAATGTTACATTATTTTCCTAAGGTCAGACCTGAATACAAAAGAACATTTGTTATCAAAATAAAATATAAAGTAAATTTTGCTTAATGTTTCTCTCAGATTCCATTTAACTATTACAGAAGTACACATCCTGTTTTTATCTCCCCTTTTTTGTTTGCTATTTGAGAATAGAGAAAAGTGTGCAATATGGGTGATTTCTTACTGTGAGTGTAAGAGAATTTTGCCACCATTATATTTGAATCAAGCCAAATGACATTGAAAAGCAAATTGGTTTATAGGGTGAGACAAACTTATACCTAAACTTGTGAGGAAGATGAAGACATTTATCCGAGCATGATAGCAAAGAGAAGCCTGCAGAGGAAGTCCTGGTAATATCTTAACTAGGGCTATATATACAGATTCCTTGATCCATCTATGTGCCTGGTTGGGACTCAGCTTAGTCAGACACTATAAAGAGCTGTAGAGCCAGATTGGTCTAGTGATTAAGGCATCATGCCAGGAATGTGGAGACCATAAATTCTAGTCCAGACTTGGGCAGAACGCCAAGTTGCTGATTTTCAACCAGTCTCTTTCTCTCCATTCTATAAAGCAGGAAACGGGAAACAACTTCTGAGAAACCTTGCTAAGAAAACTACAGAGAGTTTGCCAGGCAGTCTCCAAGAATGGAACATGATCCAATGGAAGGATAAAATAGATACTTCCTTTACTGAAATTTCTTCCAGGGGGAAAGGAAGGCCCAGAGATTTTGCAAATAGAATTAAATATTATAACATTATTGCATGTTAAATTGTATTTAACAGAGAGACAGTTTGGTGTAGTAGTTAAGGCACCAGGTTAGAAACCAGAAAATTGTGGTTTCACATCTGGACTTAGCCATGAAATCCAGCTGTTTGATATTGGGCCAGTCAATCTCACTCAGCCTAATCCAACTCACAGGCTTGTTATTTGGAGCAAAACAGGTGGAAGTAGGTGCATTTGATATGATCACTGCTTTGAATTTATACAAATAATAAAATAAAATAAATAACTGGATATAAAATAAATAAATAGAATTTTCTGACAATAAGTTCATTTTTCTTCCATCTGCTCAGACCCTGCCTCCTTCCCAGTGTGTGGAAAGCTGTTGTCCGGGATTTGGGAAGGTGGCTCAGGAGGGGAAGCTCATGTACTGCTGTGGCTATCTTCTTTATGCAGAAGGAAATATCTTCACGGTGGATGGAGGGTGGGTAATATACCTTGACATTTTCTGTGAAAGGGTGTTTTGATAGGCTTAGCATGGCCTTTGCTTGAACCACTAATGCAGACCTGGGCATTTTATAGTCCACAGGCTACATCTGATCCTTTTGGCTTTCCTGCTCCAATCCATAGTGGCAGTGGTAGTTGGGATGGCAGTGGTGGGAGTGGCCAATAGCAGTGGTGGGGAAGGCATCAGCCCTCAATAACAGTCCCACTTTCCCATGTGGTCCCTTCAGAAAATTTCCCACCTCTGCATTAATGCATTAATAAAAGGCTGATCTTGTTTGGCATAAAACATATATCCTCCTAATAACTCTTCTACTTTCCTTCTTGACCTCATTCCTACTTATTGGACCACAATGGAAAGCCATGTGCCTTCTGAAACAAACAATATTCACCAACATCTTCTCAGTAGCTATTACTACTGCCCTAGCTATAACAGTTATGGTGTTTTAGCATTGTTGACCAAAAATCCAGGGAATAAAATACAAGGATAGCTAGCAAAGAGCATGGCCAATGCTGTCATTCTTTCTTGTTCTGTTGACCAAGTTCTCCTCTACAACATCTAGTTAGGGACTTCTCCCCATTCCCTGAGTCAGGCATATACTCACAATCTGGACGTATCATGCTAGAATATGATGAAGGCTCTAATCGCATGTTCGCATGCAGGCACAGCCACACTTCTCTGTGCATTAATGATTCACCTGTGGAGATGGTTACCAGCATCAAATTTCTGACTGACTTGGTCACTCAACAGTGAGAAACTGGTGAAGCGGGCACAGCAGCGCCTGCATTTTCTGTGTTGCATGAAAAAAGCACATCTTCCTTTCCCTGTCCTGACCACTTTCTACAGGGAGAAGATCGAGAGTATCCTCTCGTACAGCATCATTGCTTCAGATAGGAAGGCAGTGCAGAAAGTGGTGAGGATGGCTCAAATTTCTGACTGACTTGGTCACTCAACAGTGAGAAACTGGTGAAGCGGGCACAGCAGCGCCTGCATTTTCTGGTTGCATGAAAAAAGCACATCTTCCCCCTGTCCTGACCACTTTCTACAGGGAGAAGATCGAGAGTATCCTGTCGTACAGCATCACTGGTTTGGAAGCATCATTGCTTCAGATAGGAAGGCAGTGCAGAGAGTGGTGAGGATGGCTGAAAAGATCATTGGCAGTTCCCTCCCTCCCATCCAGTACATAGCACAGAAGCATTGCTTGAGCAGGGTCCGTAAGATTATCTGGGACACTATACATCCTCTTCATGACCTGTTTTCCATGTTACCTTCTGGGAGGAGGCTTCGTGGTATCCATAGCAGAACATCTATATTCAGCTATAGTTTCATTCTATACAGCATTAACCTTACGAGCTATCAAGCTTCCTCCTTTCGTTATATATTCAAGGTGGACAGTATTTAATATTTATTTGCTACGTATATGTAGGGGTGTGGGTCTATACATATGTTGTTCATAGTATGTTTAGGTTTGTGTCATGTGTGTGTTTCACTTTGAGAGCGGGCAACTAAATTTCATTTTTGATGTGTACCATTGTGCCCATAGTAAAAAAAATGACAATAAAGGTTATCTTATCGTTTCTTCTACATTGCTCTTGTCTACATGGGCTTCCTGGCTCTCCTTTGCTTCATTGTGACTTTCCTGGTCAGAAACCTACCTAAAAACCTATCAGGTTTTTCCTCGAAAAAAGTCAGCAAAATATATCTTAAATACTGTACACTACTATTCATGATATTTCTAAAAGTTACTTTTGATTCTGGATTTTTTTTAAAAAAAATATTGCAAAGATTTGGAGCTAAATTCTCCAGTCTCCCTCACTGGCCCACCTTCAAAGTTTGGAGTGGCATCTGTAAGTTCCCCTTTGGAGACCTGCCTCTTGATACATTCAGTGTTCAGTGAGGTGATGGTTCTTTTCCTTGTCATTATCCAAATCATAGTCATTTATTTGCTCATTTTATGTTAACTCTCTAGACACGTTTCTGAAAACTTTCAGAAAACATGTCAGAAAATGTTTTGATTTCAATATCAGAGTCAAAGTCCATGCGGGGTGGAGTCTGATTCAGAAATTATGGATTCATAAATGTCTCTAGAGACAGAAAGTGAATTTTAAACAGTGGCTGTGTTTCTGTCCCACAACTAGACATGTCTGGACCTGAAACTACTATCTTGGAAGAGCTTCATCTAATTCTTCATTCAAAAGCAGATGACACAGAGGAGGTTCAATCAGGAGCACAAGTCATGTTGCTGAGGCTTCTATTTGTGCTGCTTTTGTGGCCACAGCGAGTCTGTGGGATGCTCAAAGCCAAATGCCTCCTTACTTTGGAACAAGGTGAAGTAGACCCACAGATTCATTACAAGCCAGGAGATTATTCCATTAGTGGCATAGCCTCTGCAATGAAGGCAAGTTGGGAACCATTGAGCTTTGATAGAAGTCCTTCAACAAATTTCACCAAGTAAGTCAATCTTCCTGTACTGCATTAGAGTCACTTCACTTCCAATGAATGTCTACAGTTCCAGCCTTCTGAGAAAACAAGGAACTTTTCCCTTGATCTGCTTCTTTTCCTAACTTACTTTCTGATTCTTCTTTGGGGTCCCTATTGCATATCTAGAATAAACAAGCTCTAATAATAAATAGTTTAATATTTAGCTGTCTGGATAAGTTGCCCACCATAATTAAGACAAAGGAAAGAGTCCAGTAGAGCTAAGATAAAATGTTTCAAGTCTAAGGCATGAAAAAGAAGCTGTCTTAGTGTAACCAACTGGAAGAATGCCTTTTAAAATGTGAACAAGCCAAACTTTTCTGTTGTTTTATTTCTCTTTTTATGGTAATATTTGGGCATATTGCATTTTTTTTTGAAGAACTGTCATTGAGTTGGTTAAAAGAATTATTGTGGAAAATAAATAAATATAGTTATTGATATGTTTGTACCTACAGAAAAACATCTAAACTATACTGGAAATTTTTGCCCTTCGTTTTTACCATTGATGACTTCAATAAAAAGGGCCATCTCTTACCTAATATCACCTTGGGTTATAATATCTATGAAAATTTCTTCAAGGCAGAAATGACTTCTGATCCTTTGCTAGACCTGATTTCAGACGGAGAAGCCAATGTCCCCAATTACAGTTGTGGAAGGCAGAGAAACACAGTGGCTGTTCTGGAAGAGGCTGAGACTGGCATCTCCATCCAGATTTCAACTATGCTGGGCACCTACAAAATCCCACAGGTGTGTCCCTTTCTTGAGGAGACAATTTTCAGTCATGTAGCTTTCAAGGAGAAGTTGTCTTCTGCAAATAAAAAGCAAAGTTTGATTGTGGAAATGAGAGCAGTTGCATTTTGCTTCTTAAATTTAAACTACCGCCATCTTCCCTTCTTTTCAGATCAGTTACAGTTTTGCTTCCAAGATTCTTAAGAATAAAACTCTGTTTCCTTTCTTCTACCCGATGCTCCCTGCTGAAGGAGTCCAGTATCCAGGAATGGTCAAGCTGCTCCTCCATTTCAGGTGGACCTTGGTTGGTCTTATTGCTCCAGAAACAGACCAGGGGGAGAGGTTCATGAGGACAATGTCTTCTTTGATGTTAAGGAATGGCATTTGTGCAATTGAATATCCATGCTTTCCACTAAACTCAAATATCTTCATTTCAGAATTCAAAGTAAATTCCAAGTGGAGAAAAATCAATGTCTATATTTACGGGTCAGAGACTAGTTCGTTCCAGTTTGGAATCAAGTTTGTACAAGTACTACTCCAACATATTCAGGGACCTATTGTAGGAAAAGTCTGGATCACCACAGCTCAATGGGATCTCAGTCTGGAGTTCTTGTATAGCATTGTTTCGTTTAAATACATTGCTGCCATTTTTTCATTTCTGATACAGAAAAGGAAATGGGTAAACTATGATGCATTTGACCTCTTTTATATATCCCTACATACTTTTGTAAAGAACACCTTTACTTGTTCATCCCCCAAGGATGACATTTCAGTAAAAGTCTGGAGACGGTGCAGACAGAGAGAAGAACTGGTGGCTCTGAGGGAAGAGGAGATTGATCGGAGCCTGGCTCTGGACAGCTATATCATTTACAGCACTATCTCAGCTGTTGCAAGGGCCTTGAATTCACCTTACATGTCCACATCCAAGAGATCAGTGAGGACCAGGGGTATGAAGGTTGAAACTCCAAGACTGAAGGCTTGGCAGGTATTTCTTTTCCATCAGACATATTGTGACATATTGCCACTGCCAATTAGAATCGGTTTGGAAGCTGATGCCTTGGTTACTTCTTCTGAAAAATTAAATCATCCTGGAACTCAAATCTAACATAATTCCATTCCTTTCCTTTTCATCCGCCTTCTTTTGTTCCTTGGTTTTGCAACATTTTCTGTTTTTATTTTTTTAAAAGCAAATAAGGTTCATATATTTCAATGAACCCAAGTGTCACTAGTCAGCTGGCATAAGCTAGTTCACCCCTTTCTATGCACTAATTATAGACACACAAGTGCTGAACAGAATGAACTATTAATTGGGACAGCATTGTGTCTAGAATGTGTAAATTTCCCTGACATGGTATGCCAGAATAAAATAGAATGGAACAGAACAGAACAGAGTAGAGCAGAGTAGAGTAGAGTAGAACAGAACAGAACAGAACAGAAACAAACAGAACAGAACAGAACAGAATAGAATAGAATAGAATAGAATAGAATAGAATAGAATAGAATAGAATAAAATAGAATAGAATTCTTTATTGGCCAAGTTTGACTGGAAAAACAAGGAACCTTCTCCGGTGCCTAAGCTCACAGTTTATATGCAAACAACAAGTGACAAATCATTATCATAATCGTAAAATACAGTCATCATACATCATAAGATAAAACACTCAGTGACCGTTACAGGATACTGTGACATAAATCATAATAGGATACTAAATATAAGCAATCAACATAAATAATAAGATAGAAACAACAAAGTTATAGTCATAAGAAGCTAAGGAAATAATTAATAGGAAAGATGAGAAGTATAATAGTAATACAGCCCTACTAGGTGGTTTGACAGCTAAATAAATAAAGAAATACATTTATTAAGTGTATTTCAATAAATTTATTAAATTTATTATTTAGCAAATTAAATAAGCTGAATAAATAAATAAGTGTTCACCCATTCCTTTATCTCGTTCGTTCAAATATCTTCCAATAACTTTTTTCTTGGCAAGATATTATACTGTGTACATGTCACCTTCTTTGACCTTTTTCTTTGCAAGCAAAAATACTACTGTGCCCAGAGAACTCCATTCTTCCCCTTCTGATACAATGTGGAAGTCTAAGTCCACTAATCCCACCTTTACTCCCGTAATGATCTACCCATCTGCTCAAGGCCTCCCTTTGCTCAGGGCCTTTCTCCATTTCTTGGTTACCACACGCTTTATTGTTTTGCCAAAATTCTCATATCTCAGTAGAGTGGGAGAGATCGTGTTTTTACAACTACCAGTAGCAGCACATGGCCAACCTTTTCCTAACTTGGGATGTAAGTAGGTTGAAGCTTGTTTGCTAATTTAAATTGGATTCTAACAATAAACCTAGTGATCAAATACTGAGTAACTGGCAGTTTGGGGGCAGTACAGCTTAAAGAATAATTTAAAAAAGAAATGTCTTCATTGTCTATGAGAATTTAATCTGTTTCTCCGTTGCACAGGAAAAAGGCAATGAGATGAGAGAAATAAGGACTGTTTGATGAATTAATTCACTTGATAGATTATTCCCTTGTAGAAAAAAGAAAGGAAGATAAAGAACCGTGACTTGGGCCCTCACAAAAATAGTCAAAACTTTGGAGCATTCCTATGAAAGAAAGAGGGAGAGAAATTTCCCAAAAGCAATATTCCTACACAATACAACATATGCATAACATACTTTTATGTTTTAGGGTGTTGGCATGACCTTAGAAGAGACCTTTTCTCTGATATTAGCATTAATATCCTGACTTGAGCAGAGTGTTAAGGTTGTGCTAACAAGGAGCCAATCTGAGGTTACATATTAGACTGAGGGACACAACCAAGTAATCTACTCAGTGAAACAAACGAATGATTGTTAAGAAAAAGAGAGATGTTGTAAATCAGTATTTTTGTAGCATCAGTGATACCTCCTGTGCTAAGTCACTAGTCATCCAGGAGAACAACACAGGAAAATAGGAAGCATGGAGTTTCTTATATCAATTGGGTAACTCTTGGGTACTCTTTGATACAACAAAGAGTGAAAGGAAAAGGTAAAAGCATGGTGTTTGTTTATATTGGTTAACAAAACATTAATGGGGAAAAAGTTATTTTCCTTTAGAGGAGTTGTATTGCATTGCTAGAGTAGAGTAGAGTAGAGTAGAGTAGAGTAGAGTAGAGTAGAGTAGAGTAGAGTAGAGTAGAGTAGAGTAGAATAGAATAGAATAGAATAGAATAGAATAGAATAGAATAGAATACAATACAATACAATACAATACAATACAATAGAGCTGGAAGGGACCTTGGAGGTCTTCTAGTCCAGCCCCCTGCTCAAGCTGAAGAACCTATGCCATCTCTGACAAGTGACCAGTCTCTTCTTAAAAGCCTCCAGTGATGGAGCGCCCACAATTTCTGAAGGCAAGCCATTCCACTGGTTAATTGTCCTCCCTGTGAGGAACTTTTTCCTTAATTCCAGGTTGCTTCTCTGTTTGATTAGTTTCCAACCATTGTTTCTTGTCCTGACCTCTGGTGCTTTGGAGGATAATTTGACCTCCTCTTCTTTGTGGCAGCATCTCAAATACTGGAATACTGCTATCATGTCACCCCTATTTCTTCCTTTCTTTAGACTAGCCAAACCCAAATCCTACACCCGTTCTTCATATGTTTACCATTGAGGGCTATTCATTGAGTACAGTTTGTCAGCCAGCTACAAATCCATCTGGTGGTGATGTTGTCTGTTCCACCTTTTTCTAGCTTGCCAAGCAATAGATTGTAATCTACTTTGTCAAATGCCTTACTGAAATCTAAATCTACTATGTCCACAGCATTTCGCTGGTCTACTAATTTGGTCACTTTATCAAAGAATGAAATAACATTGATTTGGCATGATCTATTTTTAACAAAGGTATGCTGACTACCAGTTATAATTTTGTTTGCTTCTAGTTGTTCGCAGATCTGTGATATACAGAGAGTGATATACAGGTACATGACCAGCATAATCCATGTGGTCTTTTCAAAGAATGTCTGATGTTCTTTCTAAACTCCTCTTTTCTTTTCCTTTCCAGCTTCACTCCTTCCTTCAAACTTCTCAGTTTCACAATAACTCCATAGAAGGAGTATATTTGGATGGGAAAGGAGATCTGACAGCTGACCTGAATATTGTCAACTGGGTTCTTTTCCTCAACAAATCTTTCAAGAGAGTGAAATCTGGCAGTCTAGAAAAGCTGACATCCCAAGATTTTAAAGTTACCATTGACCAGAAGAGTATAACAGAGGTGGAAATGCTGACTAAGGTAGAGTAAAATTTATTTTATTCCACTGAAAGTGCCAAAAGGAGGGGGGTGGGTGGAGGTTTGCTTTCAATGCCTTCAAGGTTTCATACCAGCAGACTGGGCTCTTGAGAGTATAAACTTCTCCTTCATTTCTTATTCTGGTGAATAAGAAAAATATTGTTTTCAATTTTCAGAGAAACTATTCACTGAATCAATGTAAAGGGAGGTAGGCTAAGTCAATCATGAAAATCATAGGGCTTACTTAGTCAAAGCAAAGAACCCATCCAACGTTTCCCTGATAAATTTAAATATTTAAATAAATTCTATATTAAATTGAATTAATATCAAATTAAATTAGAAGAATTGACGGCAGATGGACCAAGGCAGTCATAGAGTGGATCCCACTTGTTAAAAAGCATCCATGAAAGAGAGCTAAAACAAGATGGATCGATGACATCAACAAGCATTGCGGGTCCAATTGGCAAAAGAAAGCTCTGGACTGTATAGAATAGAATAGAATAGAATAGAATAGAATAGAATAGAATAGAACAGAATAGATCTGGAAGGGATCTTGGAGATCTTCTAGTCCAGCCCCCCACTTAAGCAGGAGAACCTATACCATCTCAGACAAATGACTATCTAGCCTCTTCTTAAATTCTCCAGTGATGCAGCACCCATGATTTCTGGAGAAAAGCTGTTCCACTGGTTAATTGTCCTCACTCTCAGGAAGTTTGTCCTTAATTCTGGGTTGCTTCTCTCTTTGTTCAGTTTCCAAACATTATTTCTTTTTTTTTATTGAAAATTTTTAAATTTTACAAAACAATACAACCCTTCCCCAACCCTCCCCAACCCTCCCATACCCTTCCCCGACCTTCCCAGAGCTGAATATAGGCTTAATTGAAATTTTTTTCAAAAAGTCTTAAAAAAGATATAAACCATAAATAAATCTAAATACATTAATTAAACAAATTGTAAGATAATTAACAATAATATATATATAAAAAAACAAAAATACAAGAAAATACTAAAAAAATAGGAAGAAAGAAAAAGGAAAGAGATAAAGAAAAAAAAATAAGGTCTATAAAATATTTTAAATTTTAAATATAAGTTATTGAAAAGCTAAATAATATTTTTTTATATCCAACTTATATTGTATAAAGTCTATCCATTTTTTCCATACCAAAAAATACTTCTCTTGCGATTGGTCTTTCAAGAAAGCCGAAATATTTGCCATTTCCGCCAAATAAGAAACTTTAAAAAACCACTCTTGCAAAGTAGGCAAAGATTCCTTCTTCCAACATTGCCCTACTAACAACCTTGCCGCTGTAATTAAATTTAACATCAATATAGTCTCTTTAGTATCACAATCAGAAACAATACCTAACAAAAACAATTGTGGGGTAAATTTTACCCTTCTTCTAAAAATTCTTTGATATTCCACCATATCTTAATCCAAAAAGCTTTTATATTTTTACATGACCACCAGATATGATAGTAAGTAGCATCCAAACATCCACATCTCCAACATTTAGGCTGTAAGTCAGGATACATACGAGACATTTTTTGTGGATCAAGGGGCCATCTATAAAACATTTTGTAAAAATTCTCCCTTAAATTTTGGGCTTGTGTAAATTTGACATTCCTCACCCAAATAATTTCCCAGGTATCTAATAGAACCGGTTCATCAAAATTTTGTGCCCATTTAACCATACATTCTTTAACTAATTCTGTTTCTGAATCCAATTCTACTAACACCCCATAAATTCTCTTAATATGAGTTCGTCTTTGATCTTTTATTTGTTTTACCAAATTCTCATCTTCTCTAAGCAAACCCACATTACGATCTATCTTTCACCTATCCACTATTTGTCTATACTGAAACCATAAATAAATAATATTTTCTTGTATTAAATCTTCCAAAGATTTTGACTGCCAATTTTTACCATACCATCTAAGTAATTGTACATAAGAAACACTATCCATCTTAACTCCTCTCCTTATCCCTTCTATCGCATGCCATGGTATAGCCCATAGTGGAATTTTAAAATCACTTCTATAGTATTTCCTCCAAACCCGAAGTAAAGAAATCCTTATAATATGAGATTTGAAGACCCTATCGACCTTTTTGTTAAAAAATAGGCATGCCATCCAAAAAGTAAATCCCAACCCTCCAAGAGGAGTACTTCTACATTTGTTAAATTAACCCAATCACTAATTAATATTAAAACCACAGCATCATAATACAATTTCAAATTCGGTACCTTGAGTCCACCTCTCTTAGAAGAGACCTTAGAAGAGACCTTTTCTCTGATATTAGCATTAATATCCTGACTTGAGCAGAGTGTTAAGGTTGTGCTAACAAGGAGCCAATCTGGAATACTGCTATCATGTCACCCATATTTCTTCTTTTCTTTAGAATAGCCAAACCCAAGTCCTACAGCCAGTTTTCATATGTTTAGTCTCCAGGCCTTGGATCATCTTAATTGCTCTTCTCTGAACTTTTTCCAAGGTCTCAACATCTCTTTTTGTAGTGAGGTGACCAAAATTGGTAGCAGTATTCCAGGTGTAGTCTCACTAGTGTTTCATAATGCGATACTAATACTTCACGTGATCTTGATTCTATGCCTCTTTTTATACAGCCCAGGATTGTATTAGCTGTTTTGACTGCTGCTGTACATTGCTGGCTTATAGTCAATTGATCATCCACTAGGACTCCAAGGTCCCTCTCACAGTTATTGTTTTTGAGCCAGGTCTCACCTAATCTGTTCTTATATCGTTGATTTTTCCTGCCTAAATATGAAACTTTGCTTTTCTCCACATTAAAACTCATTTTGTTGGATAGGGTCCATTGTTCAAGTTTGTCAAGATCTTTTTGAATTCTGAGCTTGTCTTCTGGGGTGTTGGCTATTCCTGAGGGAATGAGGGAATAGAAGGGGAACTCATCAAAGTCATTGATAAAGATATTGAAGAGATACAGGGCCAAAAACAGAGCCTTGTGGTACTCCACTGCTTACTTCTCTCCATGTGGATGTAGTACCATTGAGGGCTACTCATTGAGTTGTCCCATTCCACCTTTTTCTAGCTTACCAAGCAGTACATTGCAGTCTACTTTTGGCGAATGCCTTACTGAAATCTAGGTATACAATGTCCACAGCGTTTCCTGGTCTAATAATTTGGTCACTTTATCAAAGATTGAAATAAGATTGATTTGGCATGATCTGTTTTTAACAAAGGTATGCTGGCTACCAGTTATAACTTTATTTGCTTCTAGATTTTCGCAGATCTGTTTTTTGATTATCTTTTCCAGGATATTCCCAGGTATTGACGTTAAACTGATTAGTCTGTAGTTTCCTGGGTCTGTTTTTTCCCCTCTTTCTTGAAGATGGGAACCACATTGGCCCTTTTCCAATCCTCAGGTACTTCCCTGGTGCTCCAGGATTTTTGAAAGATATGGTGCAATGGTTCTGCGATAACATTTGCTAGCTCCTTCAGAACTATGGGATGTAATCTGTCGGGTCCTGGTGATTTATATTCGTGGAGGTCAGAAAGGTGTTCTCTTACCATTTTCTTGGTTATTTTAATTTTTGTTTCTAGTTTGTCTTTTTCAATGATTTTTTTTTTTGGTATAGTGGTCTATGTTTTCTTTTTTGTGTGGAGACGGATGCAAAGTATGAGTTAAGTAGTTCTGCTTTCTCCCTGTTGCCTGTTATTTCCTTGCCATCTTTTCTCTTTAGTGGGCCTACAGTTTCTTTGACTTTTTTCTTGTTGTTAGTATATTGAAAGAAACTTTTCTTTTATTATCCTTGGTTTCTATTGCAAATTTTTGTTCGTTTGAGCCTTTGCTTTCCTGACTTCATCTTTGCATGTTCTGGCTGTCTGCTGATAATCAGCCTTAGTTATGTGTCCCTCTTTCCATTTTTTGTACTTGGCCTTTCAGTTTGTCAGAGAGATCTTTGTGCAGCCATGCTGGTTTCTTCTTGAATTTGTTGTTTTTCTTTTTCTGTGGTATTATGCTGGACTGGGCTATTATGATCACATTTTTCAGGATTTCCCATGCTTCTTGTTTTTTTCCCCTTTATGATTTTCATCCATAGGATCTTTCCTAGGTTCTATCTGAGTTTGTTAAAGTCAGCTCTTTTGAAGTTTAAGGCCCTGGTTGGATTGTTTTCTGTTACTAGTGTTTGCCTTATATTAAATTCTAGTATGACGTGGCCACTTTTGCCCAAGGTTCTAGTAACTTCAACTCACTCTATCACTTCTCCTCTATTACTAAGAATTAAGTCCAGTATGGCTTTACATCTAATCCCCTCCTCCACCTTTTGGATGACAAAGTTGTCAGCTAGGTTGGTTAGGAATTTGTTTGATCTCCCAGTCACTGCAGAGTTTGCCTCTGAGTTGATATCTGGATAGTTGAAGTCACCCATTACCATTGTGGTATGCTTCCTATATACATTTGTTAACTGGTTGGCAAAGAGTTCATCTATTTCTTTTGATTGGTTGGGTGATCTGTAATGTACACTTATATGCATTCTGGAGAGATTTTATCTTTGATCATGTGCATTTCTATGGATTCTTAGTGCTCTCTTACATATAGTGCAATTCCCTCTCCTCTTTTTGTACTTCTGTTTCTTTTGAACAATTTGTATCCGTCCATCAGTTCATTCCATTCATGGGTTTCGCCCCACCATGTTTCTGTAATGCCAACTATGTCATACTCTCCCTTGTGTACTATTGCTTCTAGTTCGCCCTGTGTGGGTTGGAAATACATGGAAGAGGCCTTCATCCTACAGTGGTTAGAGAATGGCTAAAATTATAATTAAATTACCAATACATTTAATATCTAAATTTAAAATGAAAGTCTAAACCTTTCATCCTGTATATTAAACATAAGCCAAAACAGAAAGAGAGAAGTGATAAGCAGTTCAATCTGCTTGATGAACCTCAATTTTTTTATTGGTTTCTTATCACTCAAAGCTAAATCCTGAAATGGAATTCACAAAATCCTTCTTCTTTTGCCATTTTTCTAAAAACAAGTTCATTTTCTAGACATTTGTCCTCCCTCTCTTCAGCCCCTGCCTCCTTCCAGGTGTGTGGAAAGCTGCCATCCTGGATTCATGAAGGTTGTTCAGAAAGAGCAGCTCATCTGTTGCTATGACTGTCTTCCCTGTGCAGAAGGAACCATCTCCACCATGGAAGGTGAGTGACACCAGAGAAAAGGGATAGTGCAGACCCTGACATTTTTAATAAAACTGTCTTTTGATAGGAAACTTTAAGCTTTGCTTAAAAACAATATCTGTTAATATGTTTAATTTATTTCAAAAGAGTGATAATAACTTTGGAGTTTAAATGGGGAGCAGGATATCAAAACAGAGAATCAATGGCATTAGAAAACAGATGGAATATTTTGCTCTTCTTATCTGATGAATACTCTCTCTTGTTTCCTTGATTTCTTCCCTTTACTTCCTTTTCCTTCCTTTGATATATTACAGTACTGGAGTATTCCTTCCTTCCTTCCTTCCTTCCTTCCTTCCTTCCTTCCTTCCTTCCTTCCTTCCTTCCATGTTTCCTGATAAAAAATGAGGGACTTTCTTTTTTAATTAAGTGGGTGAAACTGAGAGGAGTTTCTCCTTCTAGTTGGAATCACAAAAAGAACTGTAAAACTGAGGCTGGCTTATTTCATATATCCTCAAAAGAGATGCCCAAATTCATTTGGAGTGAAACAGTCTGAGTGTCAAGGTTCTGATAAGCAAGACCAAAGAAATCAGAAGTCTGAGGCTTGAAACTTCCTCAAAGAACATGTTTATTGCTTACATAGTATCAGCACAGTCAAAAGTGAAACCAAGCCTGAAGTTCCCTTCAGAAAGCAACAATAAAGTGCACTAATCAAATAGGTGGTAAGACAATAGGGGAACTCAGGCACCACACAGGTTATGTAGAAAGGAAACACAGGGCCACCCACAAAGGACTCAAATGTTTATATACCAATGCACAGAGTATGAACAGCAAACAGGGTGATCTAGAAATTCAGCTTAATGAGGGCAGATACGATATTGTTGCCAATACGGAAACATGGTGGGATGAAACTCACAGCTAGAGGGATTTAAATTATTTAAAAGAAACAGACCAAATAAAAGAGGAGGTGGAGTTGCTCTCTATATAAGAAATAACTACATCTTCACAGAAATAGAGTACAACAATGATAAAAACTGTCTTGAATGCATTTGGGTCAATATAAAAGGGGGGGGGAATGACATTGCCATAGGTGTATACTACAGACCACCCAACCAAACAGAGGAAATAGATGAACTTTTTGCTAGTCAGCTAACTAAGGTATGTAGGAAGCACATCACAATAGTAATGGGGGACTTTAACTACCCTGACATCAACTGGGAGACAAACTCCGCACCAAGTGGAAGATCAAACAGGTTCCTGGCAAACCTAGCAGACAACTTTGTCTCCCAAAAAGTAGAGAAGGGAACTAGGGGATTAGCCATTTTGGATCTAATTCTCACTAACAGAGATGAAATGATAGACGGTGTTGAAGCCATAGGAACCCTGGGAGGAAGTGATCATGCAATATTAGAATTCAACATTATAGAAGCACAAGCAATAGAACACAGTCAAACTAGAGTCTTGGACTTCAAGAGAGCTAATTTCAATAAACTTAGAGAGGGCTTGGGAAGGATTCCATGGATGAGAATCCTCAAGGGGAAAACAACTCAAGAAGCTTGGGAAATTTTGAAAAATGAGATAATAAAAGCACAGTCTAGCACAATAC
Organism: Crotalus tigris; assembly: GCF_016545835.1. Lineage (NCBI taxonomy): Eukaryota > Metazoa > Chordata > Lepidosauria > Squamata > Viperidae > Crotalus > Crotalus tigris. The sequence goes on from NW_024100293.1 coordinate 45,079, forward strand.
CAACAAAGAGGAAAAACAACAGCTCCCAAAAGAAACCAGCATGGCTGCATAAAGAACTCTCTGACAAATTGAAAGATAAAAAGGACAAGTATAGAAAGTGGAAAGAGGGGAACATAACTAAGTCAGAATATCAGCAAATAGCCCGAGCCTGCAAAGATGAAGTGAAGAAAGCCAAGGCTCAAATGAACTAAGGCTTGCGACAACGCAAAAATAACAAAAAACGATTATTCAAACATGTAAAAACAAGAAAAAGTGAAAGGAAAGATGGTCCATTAGGGGGTGATTTGGAAAGGAAGGGTGACAGCAAAAGGATAAAGCAGAACATAGTTAACTCATTTTTTGCATATGTCTTTACCAAAAGGGAAAAAACAGACAACCCTATCAAAAATAGTGCCATAAAAACAAACCAGAAACACAAGTTAAGATAGGCAAGAAAATGGTTAGGGAGCACCTGTCAAGCCTAGATGAGTTCAAATCGCCAGGACCAGATGGACTACACCCCAGAGTTCTCAAGGAACTGGCAGATGTGATATCGGAGCCACTGAACTATATTTTTCAAAGATCCTGGAACACAGGGGAACTACCAGAGGACTGGAAAGAGCTGATGTAGTTCTCTTCTTCAAAAAAGGAAAAAAAATGGATCCAGGACATTACAGACCTATCAGCGTGACCTCAATACCTGGGAAGATTCTGGAAAAGATAATCAAACACCGAATCAACGAACACCTAGGAGGCAAACAAGTCATTACTAAAAGCCAACATGTGTTTGTCAAAAATAGGATCATGCCAGACAAATCTTATGGCATTCTTTGACCAAGTGACAAAATTAGTGGATCAGAGGGAAATGCTGTGGAAATAATTACTTGGACTTCAGAAGGCATTTGATTAAAGTAGATCACAACATACTTACTGACAAGATAGAAAAATGTGGGGTAGACAGAACCACCACCAGATGGATCCGTAGCTGGCTGACCGGCCGTACTCAGCGAGTGGTCCTCAATGGAACTGCATCTATATGGAGGGAAGTGTGTAGTGGGGTGCCCCAGGGCTCTGTTCTGGGCCCAGGGCTCTTCAACATCTTCATCAACGATTTGGATGAAGGGATAGATGGGGAACTCATCAAATTTGCAGATGACACCAAGCTGGCAGGAATAGCCAACACTCCAGAAGACAGGCTTCAGATACAGAAGGATCTGGACAGACTTGAACACTGGGCCTAACTAACAAAATGAAATTCAATGGTGAAAAAAGCAAGGTTCTACATTTAGGCAAGAAAAACCAAATGCACAAGTACAGCATAGGTGGCACATGCTCAATAGTAGTAACTGTGAGAGGGACCTCGGAGTCCTAGTAGACAATCACCTAAATATGAGCCAGCAGTGTGCTGCAGCTGCCAAAAAGGCCAACACAGTGCTAGGCTGCATTAACAGAGGGATAGAATCAAGATCACGTGAAGTATTAATACCACTTTACAATGCCTTGGTAAGGCCACACTTGGAATACTGCATCCAGTTTTGGTCACCACGATGTAAAAAATATGTTGAGACTCTAGAAAGAGTACAGAGAAGAGCAACAAAGATGATTAGGGGACTGGAGGCTAAAACATATAAGGAACGGTTGCGAGAATTGGGTATGTCTAGTTTAACGAAGAGAAGGACAAGGGGGGAACATGATAACAGTATTCCAATATCTCAGGGGCTGCCATAAAGAAGAGGGAATTAAGCTATTTTCCAAAGCACCTGAAGGCAGGACAAGAAGCAACGGGTGGAAACTAATCAAGGAGAGAAGCAACCTAGAACTAAGGGGAAACTTCCTGACAGTGAGAACAATTAATCAGTGGAACAGCCTGCCTCCAGAAGCAGTAAATGCTCCAACACTGGAAGTTTTTAAGAAGAGACTGGACAGCCATTTGTCCGAAATGGTGTAGGGTTTCCTGCCCGAGCAGGGGGTTGGACTAGATGACCTCCAAGGTCGCTTCCAACTTTACTACTATTACTAATATTACAAAGTTAAACTTCCCATCCCAAAGCTATGCAATTAGCTACGTTCCCCAATAGAAGAGTTTGGCGGGTTTTCTAACTAAATGATCCAGCTTCTATCTAACTGACAGAAATGACCTTGGTTCCCATGGGACAATAAAATATTTAGACTAGTAGAAATCCTCTATCCACCTCCCAATTCTGTGGAAACTTTGAATGAAGGAAATGGCTGCAGCCAGTTTCATTGTAGAATTGACAGTGAGATCTAGGCATCCAGCCATATTAACTGCTAAAGCAATTGTTAAAGATTATTTAGACATTCACAACAACTCTGGAAACAACTCTGGACAGAAAATTGTCCTCCACATGTTGAAGCTATCCCTGCATTTTGGAAAAAATATCTCTATTTGACCAGCACTGTGAGATATGGACAACATTGAACTGAATTTGCTCTGGTCATGGTAGATGTGCAGATGCCCTCTGTAAGTGGGGCAAAATATCACCGAATTGTGATTGTGAGGCCAAACAAACCTATCTAGCACACAATGACAGGGTGCAAAACAGTGTATAATGCTGATCTGTGAGAAATGAAGTAAAAAAAATTAGATTTGCCACTTTGATATACATTTGTTATTTTCCTGCTAAATTTACAGATTTTATATCCTTAATAGTAGTAAAGTTGGAAGGGACCTTGGAGGTCATCTAGTCCAACCCCCTGCTCGGGCAGGAAACCCTACACCATTTCAGACAAGTGGCTGTCCAGTCTCTTCTTAAAAACTTCCAGTGTTGGAGCATTTACTGCTTCTGAAGGCAGTAAACTAATTGTTCTCACTGTCAGGAAGTTTCTCCTTAGTTCTAGGTTGCTTCTCTCCTTGATTAGTTTCCACCCGTTGCTCCTTGTCCTGCCTTCAGGTGCTTTGGAAAATAGCTTAATTCCCTCCTATGTTTTTCTTTTTATTTGTGTGATCCTTTTTACTGAAATATGGTGTGAATGTACCATACAATAAATAAAATAGAGATACCCAAGGAAATGAAAACACTTGGTGCTGGTTTTCATGGCATGGATGGGAAGATTAAAAACAGGGAAATCCTGTTTGGAAATGTCTGTCCAAAAAGAGACCTCATCATTTTCTTGGTCCAGATTGAGAGGAGGCATTGATATTGCAAATGTCTTTCCCTAAAAGCCAGTTTACATATGAAGACCAGCAACTAGTGTACATCTTCCTTCTGTCAAGACTCAGAACTATGTAGAGGGAGCCACTGAGTCCTTCAATCCAACCTTCTACTCCTTCCTCTGCTTGAACTAATCCAGAACAGGGAGTTACAAAGACCATCTCTCCATTGGTCATTAATGGGGGAGCTGAAGAGTCATTTGGATTTCATCCCTAAAACATGGTTTCTGGATTCAGGGATGCATATAATGCAACCTATAAAGCTGTCCAGTGAATTTGTTGCAGAAATTCACATTTTCCTTTAGAACTCTCCCTTTGATTAAAATTCCTAGTCATTGCTTCATGGTACCTTTCTCCAGAAAAGTTCCAGACCATCACTAGTTTGACTATAATCAGACTTTTTATAGGCCAAAAAAGATTATGCTTATGTTAATCTTGCTCTTTTCAGATGCTGAAAAATGCATCAAATGTTCAGCCTACCAGCATCCTAACATCAACCGTGATGACTGTATACCGAAGGATGAAACTTTCTTATCCTATCAAGAAAATTTGGGGATCATCCTTGCTTCCCTTGCCTTATTCCTGTCTTTAGTAACAGGCTTTGTCTCAGGAATCTTCATTAAATTCCAAGAAACTCCCATAGTCAAAGCCAACAATCGGGATCTCTCCTACATCCTCCTCATCTCCCTCCTGCTCTCCTTCTTGACTTCCTTCCTATTCATTGGCCAGCCACTAAGAATCACTTGCCTTCTCCGACAAACAGCCTTTAGCATCATTTTCTCAGTTGCCATTTCTACTGTCCTGGCCAAAACTTTCATGGTGGTGTTAGCGTTCTTGGCCACAAAACCAGGGAATAAAGTACAGAGATGGCCAGGCCAATTCTATCATCCTTTCTTGCTCTGGTGTTCAAATTATCCTCTGTAGCATCTGGTTGGGGACTTTTCCCCCATTCCCTGACTCTGATATGCATACACAGTCTGGAGAGATTATTCTTCAATGTAATGAAGGTAGTGTCATCATGTTTTACATTGCCTTGGGCTACATGGGCTTCCTGGCTGTCATCTGCTTCACAGTGGCTTTCCTGGCTAGGAATCTCCCTGGAGCCTTCAATGAAGCCAAACTGATCACCTTCAGCATGCTGGTTGTCTGTAGCGTTTGGATGTCCTTTATGCCCACCTACTTGAGCACCAAGGGGATGTATATGGTGGCCGTGCAGGTCTTCTCCATTTTGGCTTCCAGTGCTAGCCTCTTGGGATTCCTTTTCTTCCCCAAATGCTACATTATTTTCCTAAGGTCAGACCTGAATACAAAAGAACATTTGTTATCAAAATAAAATATAAAGTAAATTTTGCTTAATGTTTCTCTCAGATTCCATTTAACTATTATAGAAGTACACATCCTGTTTTGAACTCCATTTTTTGTTTGTTATTTGAGAATAGAGAAAAGTGTGCAATATGGGTGATTTCTTTCTGTGAGTGTAAGAAAATTTTGCCACCATTATATTTGAATCAAGCCAAATGACATTGAAAAGCAAATTGGTTTATAGAGTGAGACAAACTTATACCTAAACTTGTGAGGAAGATTAAGACAGTTATCTGAGCATGATAGCAAAGAGAAGCCTGCAGAGGAAGTCCTGGTAATATCTTAACTAGGGCTATATATACAGATTCCTTGATCCATCTATGATGCCTGGTTGGGACTCAGCTTATTTGTCAGACACTATAAAGAGCTGTAGAGCCAGATTGGTCTAGTGATTAAGGCATGATGCCAGAAATGTGGAGACCATGAATTCTAGTCCAGACTTGGGCAGAAAGCCAAGTTGCTGATTTTCAACCAGTCCCTTTCTCTCCGTTCTATAAAGCAGGAAACGGGAAACAACTTCTGAGAAACCTTGCTAAGAAAACTACAGAGAGTTTTCCAGGCAGTCTCCAAGAATGGAACATGATTGAATGGAAGGATAAAATAGATACTTCCTTTACTGAAATTTCTTCCAGGGGAAAGGAACGCCCAGAGATTTTGCAAATAGAATTAAATATTATAAAATTATTGCATGTTAAATTGTATTTAACAGAGAGCCAGTTTGGTGTAGTAGTTAAGGCACCAGGTTAGAAACCAGAAGATTGTGGTTTCACGTCTGGACTTAGCCATGAAATCCAGCTGTTTGATATTGGGCCAGTCAATCTCACTCAGCCTAATCCAGCTCACAGGCTTGTTATTTTGGGCAAAACAGGTGGAAGTAGGTGCATTTGATATGATCACTGCTTTGAATTTATACAAATAATAAAATAAAATAAATAACTGGATATAAAATAAATAAATAGAATTTTCTGACAATAAGTTCATTTTTCCTCCATCTGCTCAGACCCGGCCTCCTTCCCAGTGTGTGGAAAGCTGTTGTCCAGGATTTGGGAAGGTGGCTCAGGAGGGGAAGCTCATGTACTGCTGTGGCTATCTTCTTTATGCAGAAGGAAATATCTTCACTGTGGATGGAGGGTGGGTAATATACCTTGACATTTTCTGTGAAAGGGTGTTTTGATAGGCTTAGCATGGCCTTTGCTTGAACCACTAATGCAGATCTGGGCATTTTATAGTCCACAGGCTACATCTGATCCTTTTGGCTGTACTGCTCCAATCCATGGTGGCAGTGGGAGTGGGGATGGCAGTGGTGGGAGTGGCCAATAGCAGTGGTGGGGAAGGCATCAGCCCTCAATAACAGTCCCACTTTCCCATGTGGTCCCTTCAGAAAATAAATTTCCCACCTCTGCATTAATGCATTAATAAAAGGCTGATCTTGTTTGCCTTAAAACATATATCCTCCTAATAACTCTTCTACTTTCCTTCTTGACCTCATTCCTACTTATTGGACCACAATGGAAAGCCATGTGCCTTCTGAAACAAACAATATTCACCAACATCTTCTCAGTAGCTATTACTACTGCCCTAGGTCTAACAGTTATGGTGTTTTAGCATTGTTGACCAAAAATCCAGGGAATAAAATACAAGGATAGCTAGCGAAGAGCATGGCCAATGCTGTCATTCTTTCTTGTTCTGTTGCCCAAGTTCTCCTCTACAACATCTAGTTAGGGACTTCTCCCCATTCCCTGAGTCAGGCATATACTCACAATCTGGACGTATCATGCTAGAATATGATGAAGGCTCTAATCGCATGTTCGCATGCAGGCACAGCCACACTTCTCTGTGCATTAATGATTCACCTGTGGAGATGGTTACCAGCATCAAATTTCTGACTGACTTGGTCACTCAACAGTGAGAAACTGGTGAAGCGGGCACAGCAGCGCCTGCATTTTCTGCGTTGCATGAAAAAAGCACATCTTCCTTTCCCTGTCCTGACCACTTTCTACAGGGAGAAGATCGAGAGTATCCTGTCGTACAGCATCATCGTCTGGTTTGGAAGCATCATTGCTTCAGATAGGAAGGCAGTGCAGAGAGTGGTGAGGATGGCTGAAAAGATCATTGGCAGTTCCCTCCCTCCCATCCAGTACATAGCACAGAAGCAGTGCTTGAGCAGGGTCCGTAAGATTATCTGGGACACTATACATCCTCTTCATGACCTGTTTTCCATGTTACCTTCTGGGAGGAGGCTTCGTGGTATCCATAGCAGAACATCTATATTCAGCTATAGTTTCATTCTATACAGCATTAACCTTGCGAGCTATCAAGCTTCCTCCTTTCGTTATATATTCAAGGTGGACAGTATTTAATATTTATTTGCTACATATATGTAGGGGTGTGGGTCTATACATATGTTGTTCATAGTATGTTTAGGTTTGTGTCATGTGTGTGTTTCACTTTGAGAGCGGGCAACTAAATTTCATTTTTGATGTGTACCATTGTGCCCATAGTAAAAAAAATGACAATAAAGGTTATCTTATCGTTTCTTCTACATTGCTCTTGTCTACATGGGCTTCCTGGCTCTCCTTTGCTTCATTGTGACTTTCCTGGTCAGAAACCTACCTAAAAACCTATCAGGTTTTTCCTCGAAAAAAGTCAGCAAAATATATCTTAAATACTGTACACTACTATTCATGATATTTCTAAAAGTTACTTTTGATTCTGGATTTTTTTTAAAAAAAATATTGCAAAGATTTGGAGCTAAATTCTCCAGTCTCCCTCACTGGCCCACCTTCAAAGTTTGGAGTGGCATCTGTAAGTTCCCCTTTGGAGACCTGCCTCTTGATACATTCAGTGTTCAGTGAGGTGATGGTTCTTTTCCTTGTCATTATCCAAATCATAGTCATTTATTTGCTCATTTTATGTTAACTCTCTAGACACGTTTCTGAAAACTTTCAGAAAACATGTCAGAAAATGTTTTGATTTCAATATCAGAGTCAAAGTCCATGCGGGGTGGAGTCTGATTCAGAAATTATGGATTCATAAATGTCTCTAGAGACAGAAAGTGAATTTTAAACAGTGGCTGTGTTTCTGTCCCACAACTAGACATGTCTGGACCTGAAACTACTATCTTGGAAGAGCTTCATCTAATTCTTCATTCAAAAGCAGATGACACAGTGGAGGTTCAATCAGGAGCACAAGTCATGTTGCTGAGGCTTCTATTTGTGCTGCTTTTGTGGCCACAGCGAGTCTGTGGGATGCTCAAAGCCAAATGCCTCCTTACTTTGGAACAAGGTGAAGTAGACCCACAGATTCATTACAAGCCAGGAGATTATTCCATTAGTGGCATAGCCTCTGCAATGAAGGCAAGGTGGGAACCATTGAGCTTTGATAGAAGTCCTTCAACAAATTTCACCAAGTAAGTCAATCTTCCTGTACTGCATTAGAGTCACTTCACTTCCAATGAATGTCTACAGTTCCAGCCTTCTGAGAAAACAAGGAACTTTTCCCTTGATCTGCTTCTTTTCCTAACTTACTTTCTGATTCTTCTTTGGGGTCCCTATTGCATATCTAGAATAAACAAGCTCTAATAATAAATAGTTTAATATTTAGCTGTCTGGATAAGTTGCCCACCATAATTAAGACAAAGGAAAGAGTCCAGTAGAGCTAAGATAAAATGTTTCAAGTCTAAGGCATGAAAAAGAAGCTGTCTTAGTGTAACCAACTGGAAGAATGTCTTTTAAAATGTGAACAAGCCGAACTTTTCTGTTGTTTTATTTCTCTTTTTATGGTAATATTTGGGCATATTGCATTTTTTTTTTGAAGAACTGTCATTGAGTTGGTTAAAAGAATTATTGTGGAAAATAAATAAATATAGTTATTGATATGTTTGTACCTACAGAAAAACATCTAAACTTTACTGGAAATTTTTGCCCTTCGTTTTTACCATTGATGACTTCAACAAAAAGGGCCATCTCTTACCTAATATCACCTTGGGTTATAATATCTATGAAAATTTCTTCAAGGCAGAAATGACTTCTGATCCTTTGCTAGACCTGATTTCAGACGGAGAAGCCAATGTCCCCAATTACCGTTGTGGAAGGCAGAGAAACACAGTGGCTGTTCTGGAAGAGGCTGAGACTGGCATCTCCATCCAGATTTCAAGTATGCTGGGCACCTACAAAATCCCACAGGTAGTCCCTTTCCCGAGGAGACAATTTTCAGTCATGTAACTTTCAAGGAGATGTTGTCTTCTGCAAATAAAAAGCAAAGTTTGATTGTGGAAATGAGAGCAGTTGCATTTTGCTTCTTAAATTTAAACTACCGCCATCTTCCATTCTTTTCAGATCAGTTACAGTTTTGCTTCCAAGATTCTTAGGAATAAAACTCTGTTTCCTTTCTTCTACCCGATGCTCCCTGCTGAAGGAGTCCAGTATCCAGGAATGGTCAAGCTTCTCCTCCATTTCAGGTGGACCTTGGTTGGTCTTATTGCTCCAGAAACTGACCAGGGGGAGAGATTCATGAGGACAATGTCTTCTTTGATGTTAAGGAATGGCATTTGTGCAATTGAATATCCACGCTTTCCACTAAACTCAAATATCTTCATTTCAGAATTAAAAATAAATTCCAAGTGGAGAAAAATCAACGTCTGTGTTTACGGTTCAGAGACTAGTTCGTTCCAGATTGGAATCAAGTTTATACAAGTAGTACTCCAACATATTCAGGGACCTATTGTAGGAAAAGTCTGGATCACCACAGCTCAATGGGATCTCAGTCTGGAGTTTTTTTATAGTATTGTTTCATTTAAATACATTGGTGCCATTTTTTCATTTCTGATACAGAAAAGGAAATGGGCAAACTATGATGCATTTGACCTCTTTTATATATCCCTACGTACTTTTGTAAAGAACACCTTTACTTGTTCATCCCCCAAGGATGACATTTCAGTGAAAGTCTGGAGACGATGCAGACAGAGAGAAGAACTGGTGGCTCTGAGAGAAGAGGAGATTGATCGGAGCCTGGCTCTGGACAGCTATATCATTTACAGCACTATCTCAGCTATTGCAAGGGCCTTAAATTCACCTTACATGTCCACATCCAAGAGATCAGTGAGGAACAGGGGCGTGAAGGTTGAAGCTCCAAGACTGAAGGCTTGGCAGGTATTTCATTTCCATCAGACATATCGTGACATATTGGCACTGCCAACTAGAATCAGTTTGGAAGCTGATGCCTTGGTTACTTCTTCTGAAAAATTAAATCATTTCTGGAACTCAGATCTAACCTAATTCCATTCCTTTCCTTTTCATTCCCCTTCTTTTGAATAGAACAGAACAGAAGAGAGTAGAGTAGAGTAGAGTAGAGTAGAGTAGAGTAGAGTAGAGTAGAGTAGAATGGAATAGAATAGAACAGAACAGAACAGAATAGAATAGAATAGAATTCTTTATTGGCCAAGTTTGACTGGAAAAAGAAGGAACCTTCTCCGGTGTCTAAGCTCACAGTTTACATATAAACAACAAGTGATAAATAATCATTATCATAATCGTAAAATACAGTCATCATACATCATAAGATAAAACACTCAGTGACAGTTACAGGATACTGTGACATAAATCATAATAGGATACTAAATATAAGCAATCAACATAAATAATAAGATAGAAACAACAAAGTTGTAGTCATAAGAAGCTAAGGAAATAATTAATAGGAAAGATGAGAAGTATAATAGTAATACAGCCCTACCAGGTAGTTTGACAGCTAAATAAATAAAGAAATAAAATTATTTGTATTTAAGTGTATTTAAATAAATTTATTAAATTTATTATTTAGCAAATTAAATAAGCTGAATAAATAAATAAGTGTTCACCCATTCCTTTACCTCGTTCGTTCAAATATCTTCCAATAACTTTTTTCTTGGCAAGATATTATACTCTGTACATGTCACCTTCTTTGACCTTTTTCTTTGCAAGCAAAAATACTACTGTGCCCAGAGAACTCCATTCTTCCCCTTCTGATACAATGTGGAAGTCTAAGTCCACTAATCCCAACTTTACTCCCCTAATGATCTACCCATCTGCTCAAGGCCTCCCTTTGCTCAGGGCCTCTCTCCATTTCTTGGTTACTACACACTTTATTGTTTTGCCAAAATTCTCATATCTCAGTAGAGTGGGAGAGACCGAGTTTTTACAACTATCAGTAGCAGCACATGGCCAACCTTTTCCTAACTGGGGATGTAAGTAGGTTGAAGCTTGTTTGCTAATTTAAATTGGATGCTAACAATAAACCTAGTGATCAAATAGTGAGTAGCTGGCAGTTTGGAGGCAATACAGTTTAAAGAATGTTTAAAAAAAGAAATGTCTTCATTGTCTATGAGAATTTAATCTGTTTTCTCAATTGCACAGGAAAAAGGTAATGCAATCAGAGAAATAAGGACAGTTTGATGACTTAATTCACTTGATACATTATTCCCTTGTAGAAAAAAGAAAAGAAGATAAAAAACTATGACTTGGGTCCCCATAAAAATAGTCTTCCTATGAAATCAAACAGGGAGAGAAATTCCCCCAAAGCAACATTCCTACACAATACAAAATATGCATAACATACTTTTATATTTTAGGGTGTTGGCATGACCTTAGAAGAGACTTTTTCTCTAATATTAGCATTAATATCTTGACTTGAGCAGAGTGTTAAGGTTGTGCTTATAAGGAGCCAATTTGAGGTTACGCATTAGACTGAGAGACACAACCAAGTAATCCACTCAATCAAAGAAAGGAATGACTGTTAAGAAAAAGAGAGATGTTGTAAATCAGTATTTTTGTAGCATCAGTGATACTTCCTGTGCTAAGTCATCCAGGAGAACAACACAGGAAAATGAGAAGCATGGAGCTTCTTATATCAATTGGGTAACTCTTGGGTACTGTTTGTTACAACAAAGAGTGAAAGGAAACTGTAAAAGGATGATGTTTGTTTATATTGGTTAACAAAACATCCATGAGGAAAAAAAAAGTTGTTTACCTTTAGAGGAGTTGAATTGCATTGATAGAATAGAATAGAATAGAATAGAATAGAATAGAATAGAATACAATACAATACAATACAATACAATACAATACAATACAATACAATAGAGCTGGAAGGGACCTTGGAGGTCTTCTAGTCCAGCCCCCTGCTCAAGCTGAAAAACCTATGCCATCTCTGACAAGTGACCAGTCTCTTCTTAAAAGCCTCCAGTGATGGAGCGCCCACAATTTCTGAAGGCAAGCCATTCCACTGGTTAATTGTCCTCCCTGTGGGGAAATTTCTCCTTAATTCCAGGTTGCTTCTCTGTTTGATTAATTTCCAACCATTGTTTCTTGTCCTGGCCTCTGGTGCTTTGGAGGATAATTTGACCCCCTCTTCTTTGTGGCAGCCTCTCAAATACTGGAATACTGCTATCACGTCACCCCTATTTCTTCTTTTCTTTAGACTAGCCAAACCCAAGTCCTACACCCATTCTTCCTGTGATTAGTCTCCAGGCCTTGGATCATCTTAGTTGCTTTTCTCTGAACTTTTTCCAAGATCTCAACATCTTTTTTGTAGTGTGGTGACTGAAATTGGTTGCAGTAATGATCGTCTACTAGGACTCCAAGGTCCCTCTCTCAGTTACTGTTTTTAAGCCAGGTTTCACCCGCTCTGTATTTGTGCCTTTGGTTTTTTTCTATCTGAATATTCAACTTTGCTTTTCTCCACATTAAAACTCATTTTGTTGGATAGGGCCCATTGTTCAAGTTTGTCAAGATCTTTTTGAATCCTGAGCTTGTCTTCTGTGGTGTTGGCTATTCCTGCCAGTTTGGTGTCTTCTGCAAATTTGATGAGTTCCCCTTCTATTCCCTCATCTAAGTCATTGATGAAGATATTGAAGAGGTACTGGGCCTAAGACAGAGCCTTGTGGTACCCCACTGCTTACTTCTCTCCATGTTGATGTAGTACCATTGAGGGCTATTCATTGAGTACAGACTGTCAGCCAGCTACAAATCCATCTAGTGGAGATGTTGTCTGTTCCACCTTTTTCTAGATTACCAAGCAGTAGATTGTAATCTACTTTGTCAAATGTCTTACTGAAATCTAAGTCTACTATGTCCACAGCATTTCGCTGGTCTGCTAATTTGGTCACATTATCAAAGAATGAAATAACATTGATTTGGCATGATCTGTTTTTAACAAAGGTATGCTGGCTACCAGTTATAACTTTATTTGCTTCTAGTTTGTACATCTGTGATATACAGAGAGTGATATACAGGTACATGACCAGCTGTTCAAAATTCTTTATAATTATTGTTCTGATCTACAGTTGTTACTATTGCTATGTTTGCTGATATTTTCCTAAGCAAGTTGGAAATGCAAAATAAAATCTGTTTTTTTAAACAGAGAGAGAAATGTTCAGATCCCTCCCAGCATAATCCATGTGGTCTTTTCAAATAATGTTTGATGTTCTTTCTAATCTCCTCTTTTCTTTTCCTTTCCAGCTTCACTCCTTCCTTCAAACTTCTCAGTTTCACAATAACTCCCTAGAAGGAGTATATTTGGATGGGAAAGGAGATCTGACAGCTGACCTGAATATTGTCAACTGGGTTCTTTTCCTCAACAAATCTTTCAAGAGAGTGAAATCTGGCAGTCTAGAAAAGCTGACATCCCAAGATTTTAAAGTTATCATTGACCAGAAGAGTATCACAGAGGTGGAAATGCTGACTAAGGTAGAGTAATATTTATTTTATTCCACTGAAATTGCCAAAAGGAGGGGGTGGGTGGAGGTTTGCTTTCAATGCCTTCAAGGTTTCATATCAGCAGACTGGGCTCTTGTGAGTATAAACGTCTCCTTCATTTCTTATTCTGGTGAATAAGAAAAATATTGTCTTGAATTTTCATAGAAACTATTCACTGAGTCAATGTAAAAGGAGGTAGGCTGAGTCAATCATGAAAATAATATGGCTTACTTAGTCAAAGCAAAGAACCCATCCAACATTTCCCTGATAAATTTAAATATTTAAATAAATTCTATATTAAATTGAATTAATATTAAATTAAATTAGAAGAACTGATGGCAGGTGGACCAAGGCAGTCATAGAATGGATCCCACTTGTTAAATAGCGTCCATGAAAGAGAGCTAAAACAAGATGGATCGATGACACCAACAAGCATTGTGGGTCCAATTGGCAAAAGAAAGCTCTGGACTGAATAGAATAGAATAGAATAGAATAGAATAGAATAGAATAGAATAGAATAGAATAGAATAGAATAGAATAGAATAGAATAGATCTGGAAGGGATTTTGGGGATCTTCTAGTCCAGCCCCCCACTTAAGCAGGAGAACCTATACCATCTCAGACAAGTGACTATCTAGCCTCTTCTTAAAATCTCCAGTGATACAGCACCCATGATTTCTGGAGAGAAGCTGTTCCACTGGTTAATTGTCCTCACTCTCAGGAAGTTTCTCCTTAATTCTTCTCTCTTTGTTCAGTTTCCAAACATTGTTTCTTGTCCTGCCCTCTGGTGCTTTGGAGAATAGCATGACCTCCTCATCTTTGTGGCAGCCTCTCAAATACTGGAATACTGCTATCATATCACCCCTATTTCTTCTTTTCTTTAGACTAGCCAAACCCAAGTCCTACAGCCATTCTTCCTATGTTTAGTCTCCAGGGCTTGGATCATCTCAGTTTCTCTTCTCTGAACTTTTTCCAAGGTCTCAACATCTTTTTTTGTAGTGAGGTGACCAAAATTGGTTGCAGTATTCCAGGTGTGGTCTCACTAGGGTTTTGTAATGCGATACTAATACTTCACGTGATCTTGATTCTATGCCTCTGTTTATAAAGCCCAGGATTGTATTAGCTGTTTTGGCTGCTGCTGCACATTGCTGGCTCATAGTCAAGTGACCATCCACTAGGACTCCAAGGTCCCTCTCACAGTTACTGTTTTTGAGCCAGGTCTCACCTAATCTGTACTTATATCTTTGATTTTTCCTGCCTAAATGTGAAATTTTGCTTTTCTCCACATTAAAACTCATTTTGTTGGATAGGGCCCATTGTTCAAGTTTGTCAAGATCTTTTTGAATCCTGAGTTTGTCTTCTGGGGTGTTGGCTATTCCTGCCAATTTGGTGTAATCTGAAAATTTGATCAGTTCCCCTTCTATTCTCTCATCTAAGTCATTGATAAAGATATTAAAGAGATACTGGGCCTAAAACAGAACCTTGTGGTACCCCACTGCTTACTTCTCTCCATGTTGATGTAGTACCATTGAGGGCTACTCGTTGAGTTGTCTATTCCACCTTTTTCTAGCTTACGAAGCAGTACATTGTAGTCTACTTTTGGCGAATGCCTTACTGAAATCTAAATATACTATGTCTAATTTGGTCACTTTATCAAAGAATGAAATAAGATTGATTTGGCATGATCTGTTCTTAACAAAGGTATGCTGGCTACCAGTTATAACTTTATTTGCTTCTACTTGTTCGCAGATTTGTTTTTTGATTATCTTTTTCAGGATCTTCCCAGGTAGTGATGTTAAACTGATTGGTCTGTAGTTTCTTGGGTCTGTTTTTTCCCCTTTTTCTTGAAGATGGGAACCACATTGGCCCTTTTCCAATCCTCAGGTACGTCCCTGGTGCTCCAGGATTTTTGAAAGATATGATGCAATGGTTCTGCGATAACATTTGCCTGCTCCTTCAGAACTCTGGAATGTAATCTGTCGGGTTCTGGTGATTTATATTCGTGGAGGTCAGAAAGGTGTTCTCTTACCATTTTCTTGGTTATTTTAATTTTTGTTTCTAGTTTGTCTTTTTCAATGGTTTTTTTTGGGGGTATATTGGTCTATGGTTTCTTTTTTGTGTGGAGACTGATGCAAAGTATGAGTTAAGTAGTTCTGCTTTCTCCCTGTTGCCTGTTATTTCCTTGCCATCTTTTCTGTGTAGTGGGCCTACAGTTTCCTTGACTTTTTTCTTGTTGTTAGTATATTGAAAGAAACTTTTCTTGTATTATCCTTGATTTCTGTTGCAAGTTTTTGTTCGTTCTGAGCCTTTACTTTCCTGACTTCATCTTTGCATGTTCTGGCTGTCTGCTGATAATCAGCCTTAGTTATGTGCCCCTCTTTCCATTTTTTGTACTTGTCCTTTTTGTCTTTCAGTTTGTCAGAGAGATCTTTGTGCAGCCATGCTGGTTTCTTTTTGAATTTGTTGTTTTTCTTTTTCTGTGGTATTATGCTGGACTGGGCTTTTATGATCACATTTTTCAGGATTTCCCATGCTTCCTGGGTTGTTTTCCCCCTTATGATTTTCATCCATAGGATCTTTCCTAGGTTCTGTCTGAGTTTGTTAAAGTCAGCTCTTTTGAAGTTTAAGACCCTGGTTGGATTGTTTTCTGTTACTAGGTTCTAGTAACTTCAACTCACTCTATCACTTCTCCTCTATTAGTAAGAATTAAGTCCAGTGTGGCTTTACGTCTAGTCCCCTCCTCCACCTTTTGGATGACAAAGTTGTCAGCTAGGTTGGTGAGGAATTTGTTTGATCTCCCAGTGCTGCAGAGTTTGCCTCCGGGTTGATATCTGGATAGTTGAAGTCACCCATTACCATTGTGGTATGCTTCCTATATACATTTGTTAACTGGTTGGCAAAGAGTTCATCTATTTCTTCTGATTGGTTGGGTGTTCTGTAATGTACACTTATGGTAATGTCAGTTTTTTTCTCTTTTATGTTGACCTATATGCATTCTGGAGAGATTTTATCTTTGATCATGTGCATTTCTGTGGATTCATAGTGCTCTCTTATATATAGTTCAACTCCCTCTCCTCTTTTTGTACTTCTGTTTCTTTTGAACAATTTGTACCCATCCATCAGTCCATTCCATTCATGGGTTTCACCCCACCATGTTTCTGTAATGCCAACTATGTCATACTCTCCCTTGTGTACTATTGCTTCTAGTTCGCCCTGTGTGGGTTGGAAATACACGGAAGAGGCCTTCATCCTGCAGTGGTTAGAGAATGGCTAAAATTATAATTAAATTACCAATACATTTAATATCTAAATTTAAAATGAATGTCTAAACCTTTCATCCTGTGTATTAAACATAAGCTAAAACAGAAAGAGATAAGTGATAAGCAGTTCAATCTGCTTGATGAACCTCAAATTTTTTATTGGTTTCTTATCACTCAAAGCTAAATCCTGAAATGGAATTCACAAAATCCTTCTTCTTTTGCCATTTTTCTAAAAACAAGTTCATTTTCTAGACATTTGTCCTCCCTCTCTTCAGCCCCTGCCTCCTTCCAGGTGTGTGGAAAGCTGCCATCCTGGATTCATGAAGGTGGTTCAGAAAGAGCAGCTCATCTGTTGCTATGACTGTCTTCCTTGTGCAGAAGGAACCATCTCCACCATGGAAGGTGGGTGACACCAGAGAAAAGGGATAGTGCAGATCTTGACATTTTTAATAAAACAGTTGGAATCACAAAAAGAACTGTAAAACTGAGGCTGGCTTATTTCATACATCCTCAAAAGAGATGCCCAAATTCATTTGGAGTTAAACAGTCTGAGTGTCAAGGTTCTGATAAGCAAGACCAAAGAAATCAGAAGTCTGAGTCAAAAATAAAACCAAATCTTAAGTTCCCTTCAGAAAGCAACACTATTACAAAGTTAAACTTCCCATCCCAAAGCTATGCAATTAGCTACGTTCCCCAATAGAAGAGTTTGGCAGGTTTTCTAACTAAATGATCCAGCTTCTATCTAACTGACAGAAATGACCTTGGTTCCCATGGGGCAATAAAATGTTCAGACTAGTAGAAATCCTCTATCCACCTCCCAATTCTGTGGAAACTTTGAATAAAGGAAATGGCTGCAGCCAGTTTCTTTGTAGAATTGACAGTGAGATCTAGGCATCCAGCCATATTAACTGATAAAGCAATTGTTAAAGATTATTTAGACATTCACAACATGTGGAAACAACTCTGGACAGAAAATGGTCCCCCACATGTTGAAGCTATCCCTGCATTTTGGAAAAAATATCTCTATTTGACCAGCACTGTGAGATATGGACAACATTGAACTGAATTTGCTCTGGTCATAGTAGATGTGCAGATGCCCTCTGTAAGTGGGGCAAAATATCACCGAATTGTGATTGTGAGGCCAAAAAAACCTATCTAGCACACAATGACCGGGTGCAAAACAATCTATAATGCTGATCTGTGAGAAATGAAGTAAAAAAAAAATAGATTTGCCACTTTGATATACATTTGTTATTTTCCTGCTAAGTTTACAGATTTTATATCCTATGTTTTTCTTTTTATTTGTGTGATCCTTTTTACTGAAATATGGTGTGAATGTACCATACAATAAATAAAATAGAGATACCCAAGGAAATGAAAACACTTGGTGCTTGTTTTCATGGCATGGATGGGAAGATTACAAACTGGGAAATCCTTTTTGGAAATGTCTGTCCAGAAAGAGACATCATTCTTGGTCCAGATTGAGAGGAGGCATTGATATTGCAAATGACTTTCCCTAAAAGCCAGTTTATATATGAAGACCAGCAGCTAGTGTACATCTTCCTTCTGTCAAGACTCAGAACTATGTAGAGGGAGCCACTGAGTCCTTCAATCCAACCTTCTACTCCTTCCTCTGCTTGAACTAATCCAGAATAGGGAGTTACAAAGACTATCTCTCCATTGGTCATTAAAGGGGGAGCTGCAGAGTCATTTGGATTTCATCTCTAAAACATGGTTTCTGGATTCAGGGATGCATATAATGCAACCTATAAAGATGTCCAGTGAATTTGTTGCAGAAATTCACATTTTCCTTTAGAACTCTCCCTTTGATTAAAATTCCTAGTCATTGCTTCATGGTACCTTTCTCCAGAAAAGTTCCAGACCATCACTAGTTTGACTATAATCAGACATCTTATAGACCAACAAGGATTATGCTTATGTTAATCTTGCTCTTTTTAGATGCTGAAAAATGCATCAAATGTTCAGCAGACCAGCATCCTAACATCAAGCGTGATGACTGTATACCGAAGGCTGAAACTTTCTTATCCTATCAAGAAAATTTGGGGATCATCCTAGCTTCCCTTGCCTTATTCCTGTCTTTAGTAACAGGCTTTGTCTCAGGAATCTTCATTAAATTCCAAGAAACTCCCATAGTCAAAGCCAACAATCGGGATCTCTCCTACATCCTCCTCATCTCCCTCCTGCTCTCCTTCTTGACTTCCTTCCTATTCATTGGCCAGCCACTAAGAATCACTTGCCTTCTCTGACAAACAGCCTTCAGCATCATTTTCTCAGTTGCCATTTCTACTGTCCTGGCCAAAACTTTCATGGTGGTGTTAGCGTTCTTGGCCACAAAACCAGGGAATAAAGTACAGAGATGGCTAGGGAAAAGCCTGGCCAATTCTATCATCCTTTCTTGCTCTGGTGTTCAAATTATCCTCTGTAGCATCTGGTTGGGGACTTTTCCCCCATTCCCTGACTCCGATATGCACACACAGTCTGGAGAGATTATTCTTCAATGTAATGAAGGTAGTGTCATCATGTTTTACATTGCCTTGGGCTACATGGGCTTCCTGGCTGTCATCTGCTTCACAGTGGCTTTCCTAGCTAGGAATCTCCCTGGAGCCTTCAATGAAGCCAAACTGATCACCTTCAGCATGCTGGTTTTCTGTAGCGTTTGGATGTCCTTTGTGCCCACCTACTTGAGCACCAAGGGGATGTATATGGTGGCCGTGCAGGTCTTCTCCATTTTGGCTTCCAGTGCTAGCCTCTTGGGATTCCTTTTCTTCCCCAAATGCTACATTATTTTCCTAAGGTCAGACCTGAATACAAAAGAACATTTGTTATCAAAATAGAATATAAAGTAAATTTTGCTTAATGTTTCTCTCAGATTCCATTTAACTATTATAGAAGTACACATCCTGTTTTTATCTCCCCTTTTTTGTTTGCTATTTGAGAATAGAGAAAAGTGTGCAATATGGGTGATTTCTTACTGTGAGTGTAAGAGAATTTTGCCACCATTATATTTGAATCAAGCCAAATGACATTGAAAAGCAAATTGGTTTATAGGGTGAGACAAACCTATACCTAAACTTGTGAGGAAGATGAAGACAGTTATCTGAGCATGATAGCAAAGAGAAGCCTGCAGAGGAAGTCCTGGTAATATCTTATCTAGGGCTATATATACAGATTCCTTGATCCATCTATGATGCCTGGTTGGGACTCAGTTTATTTGTCAGACACTAAAAAGAGCTGTAGAGCCAGATTGGTCTAGTGATTAAGGCATCATGCCAGGAATGTGGAGACCATAAATTCTAGTACAGACTTGGGCAGAAAGCCAAGTTGCTGATTTTCAACCAGTCCATATCTCTCTGTTCTATAAAGCAGGAAATGGGAAACAACTTCTGAGAAACCTTGCTAAGAAAACTACAGAGAGTTTTCCAGGCAGTCTCCAAGAATGGAACATGATTCAATGGAAGGATAAAATAGATACTTCCTTTACTGAAATTTCTTCCAGGGGGAAAGGAAGGCCCAGAGACTTTGCAAATAGAATTAAATATTATAAAATTATTGCATGTTAAATTGTATTTAACAGAGAGCCAGTTTGGTGTAGTAGTTAAGGCACCAGGTTAGAAACCAGAAAATTGTGGTTTCACATCTGGACTTAGCCATGAAAGCCAGCTGTTTGATATTGGGCCAGTCAATCTCACTCAGCCTAATCCAACTCACAGGCTTGTTATTTTGAGCAAAACAGGTGGAAGTAGGTGCATTTGATATGATCACTGCTTTGAATTTATACAAATAATAAAATAAAATAAATAACTGGATATAAAATAAATAAATATAATTTTCTGACAATAAGTTCATTTTTCCTCCATCTGCTCAGACCCTGCCTCCTTCCCAGTGTGTGGAAAGCTGTTGTCCAGGATTTGGGAAGGTGGCTCAGGAGGGGAAGCTCATATACTGCTGTGGCTATCTTCTTTATGCAGAAGGAAATATCTTCACTGTGGATGGAGGGTGGGTAATATACCTTGACATTTTCTGTGAAAGGGTGTTTTGATAGGCTTAGCATGGCCTTTACTTGAACCACTAATGCAGACCTGGGCATTTTATAGTCCACAGGCTACATCTGATCCTTTTGGCTGTCCTGCTCCAATCCATGGTGGCAGTGGGAGGGGGGATGGCAGTGGTGGGAGTGGCCAATAGCAGTGGTGGGGAAGGCATCAGCCCTCAATAACAGTCCCACTTTCCCATGTGGTCCCTTCAGAAAATAAATTTCCCACCTCTGCATTAATGCATTAATAAAAGGCTGATCTTGTTTGGCTTAAAACATATATCCTCCTAATAACTCTTCTACTTTCCTTCTTGACCTCATTCCTACTTATTGGACCACAATGGAAAGCCATGTGCCTTCTGAAACAAACAATATTCACCAACATCTTCTCAGTAGCTATTACTACTGCCCTAGCTATAACAGTTACGGTGTTTTAGGATTGTTGACCAAAAATCCAGGGAATAAAATACAAGGATAGCTAGCGAAGAGCATGGCCAATGCTGTCATTCTTTCTTGTTCTGTTCCCAAGTTCTCCTCTACAACATCTAGTTAGGGACTTCTCCCCATTCCTTGAGTCAGGCATATACTCACAATCTGGACGTATCATGCTAGAATATGATGAAGGCTCTAATCGCATGTTCGCATGCAGGCACAGCCACACTTCTCTGTGCATTAATGATTCACCTGTGGAGATGGTTACCAGCATCAAATTTCTGACTGACTTGGTCACTCAACAGTGAGAAACTGGTGAAGCGGGCACAGCAGCGCCTGCATTTTCTGCGTTGCATGAAAAAAGCACATCTTCCTTTCCCTGTCCTGACCACTTTCTCCAGGGAGAAGATCGAGAGTATCCTGTCGTACAGCATCATAGTCTGGTTTGGAAGCATCATTGCTTCAGATAGGAAGGCAGTGCAGAGAGTGGTGAGGATGGCTGAAAAGATCATTGGCAGTTCCCTCCCTCCCATCCAGTACATAGCACAGAAGCATTGCTTGAGCAGGGTCCGTAAGATTATCTGGGACACTATACATCCTCTTCATGACCTGTTTTCCATGTTACCTTCTGGGAGGAGGCTTCGTGGTATCCATAGCAGAACATCTATATTCAGCTATAGTTTCATTCTATACAGCATTAACCTTGCGAGCTATCAAGCTTCCTCCTTTCGTTATATATTCAAGGTGGACAGTATTTAATATTTATTTGCTACATATATGTAGGTGTGTGGGTCTATACATATGTTGTTCATAGTATGTTTAGGTTTGTGTCATGTGTGTGTTTCACTTTGAGAGCGGGCAACTAAATTTCATTTTTGATGTGTACCATTGTGCCCATAGTAAAAAAAAATGACAATAAAGGTTATCTTATCGTTTCTTCTACATTGCTCTTGTCTACATGGGCTTCCTGGCTCTCCTTTGCTTCATTGTGACTTTCCTGGTCAGAAACCTACCTAAAAACCTATCAGGTTTTTCCTCGAAAAAAGTCAGCAAAATATATCTTAAATACTGTACACTACTATTCATGATATTTCTAAAAGTTACTTTTGATTCTGGATTTTTTTTAAAAAAAATATTGCAAAGATTTGGAGCTAAATTCTCCAGTCTCCCTCACTGGCCCACCTTCAAAGTTTGGAGTGGCATCTGTAAGTTCCCCTTTGGAGACCTGCCTCTTGATACATTCAGTGTTCAGTGAGGTGATGGTTCTTTTCCTTGTCATTATCCAAATCATAGTCATTTATTTGCTCATTTTATGTTAACTCTCTAGACACGTTTCTGAAAACTTTCAGAAAACATGTCAGAAAATGTTTTGATTTCAATTTCAGAGTCAAAGTCCATGCGGGGTGGAGTCTGATTCAGAAATTATGGATTCATAAATGTCTCTAGAGACAGAAAGTGAATTTTAAACAGTGCCTGTGTTTCTGTCCCACAACTAGACATGTCTGGACCTGAAACTACTATCTTGGAAGAGCTTCATCTAATTCTTCATTCAAAAGCAGATGACACAGAGGAGGTTCAATCAGGAGCACAAGTCATGTTGCTGAGGCTTCTATTTGTGCTGCTTTTGTGGCCACCGCGAGTCTGTGGGATGCTCAAAGCCAAATGCCTCCTTACTCTGGAACAAGGTGAAGTAGACCCACAGATTCATTACAAGCCAGGAGATTATTCCATTAGTGGCATAGCCTCTGCAATGAAGGCAAGGTGGGAACCATTGAGCTTTGATAGGAGTCCTTCAACAAATTTCACCAAGTAAGTCAATCTTCCTGTACTGCATTAGAGTCACTTCACTTCCAATGAATGTCTACAGTTCCAGCCTTCTGAGAAAACAAGGAACTTTTCCCTTGATCTGCTTCTTTTCCTAACTTACTTTCTGATTCTTCTTTGGGGTCCCTATTGCATATCTAGAATAAACAAGCTCTAATAATAAATAGTTTAATATTTAGCTGTCTGGATAAGTTGCCCACCATAATTAAGACAAAGGAAAGAGTCCAGTAGAGCTAAGATAAAATGTTTCAAGTCTAAGGCATGAAAAAGAAGCTGTCTTAGTGTAACCAACTGGAAGAATGCCTTTTAAAATGTGAACAAGCCAAACTTTTCTGTTGTTTTATTTCTCTTTTTATGGTAATATTTGGGCATATTGCATTTTTTTTTTAAGAACTGTCATTGAGTTGGTTAAAAGAATTATTGTGGAAAATAAATAAATATAGTTATTGATATGTTTGTACCTACAGAAAAACATCTAAACTATACTGGAAATTTTTGCCCTTCGTTTTTACCATTGATGACTTCAATAAAAAGGGCCATCTCTTACCTAATATCACCTTGGGTTATAATATCTATGAAAATTTCTTCAAGGCAGAAATGACTTCTGATCCTTTGCTAGACCTGATTTCAGACGGAGAAGCCAATGTCCCCAATTACAGTTGTGGAAGGCAGAGAAACACAGTGGCTGTTCTGGAAGAGGCTGAGACTGGCATCTCCATCCAGATTTCAACTATGCTGGGCACCTACAAAATCCCACAGGTGTGTCCCTTTCTTGAGGAGACAATTTTCAGTCATGTAGCTTTCAAGGAGAAGTTGTCTTCTGCAAATAAAAAGCAAAGTTTGATTGTGGAAATGAGAGCAGTTGCATTTTGCTTCTTAAATTTAAACTACCACCATCTTCCATTCTTTTCAGATCAGTTACAGTTTTGCTTCCAAGATTCTTAGGAATAAAACTCTGTTTCCTTTCTTCTACCCGATGCTCCCTGCTGAAGGAGTCCAGTATCCAGGAATGGTCAAGCTGCTCCTCCATTTCAGGTGGACCTTGGTTGGTCTTATTGCTCCAGAAACAGACCAGGGGGAGAGGTTCATGAGGACAATGTCTTCTTTGATGTTAAGGAATGGCATTTGTGCAATTGAATATCCATGTTTTCCACTAAACTCAAATATCTTCATTTCAGAATTCAAAGTAAATTCCAAGTGGAGAAAAATCAATGTCTATATTTACGGGTCAGAGACTAGTTCGTTCCAGTTTGGAATCAAGTTTGTACAAGTACTACTCCAACATATTCAGGGACCTATTGTAGGAAAAGTCTGGATCACCACAGCTCAATGGGATCTCAGTCTGGAGTTCTTGTATAGCATTGTTTCGTTTAAATACATTGCTGCCATTTTTTCATTTCTGATACAGAAAAGGAAATGGGTAAACTATGATGCATTTGACCTCTTTTATATATCCCTACATACTTTTGTAAAGAACACCTTTACTTGTTCATCCCCCAAGGATGACATTTCAGTAAAAGTCTGGAGACGGTGCAGACAGAGAGAAGAACTGGTGGCTCTGAGGGAAGAGGAGATTGATCGGAGCCTGGCTCTGGACAGCTATATCATTTACAGCACTATCTCAGCTGTTGCAAGGGCCTTGAATTCACCTTACATGTCCACATCCAAGAGATCAGTGAGGAACAGGGGTATGAAGGTTGAAACTCCAAGACTGAAGGCTTGGCAGGTATTTCTTTTCCATCAGACATATTGTGACATATTGCCACTGCCAATTAGAATCGGTTTGGAAGCTGATGCCTTGGTTACTTCTTCTGAAAAATTAAATCATCCTGGAACTCAAATCTAACATAATTCCATTCCTTTCCTTTTCATCCGCCTTCTTTTGTTCCTTGGTTTTGCAACATTTTCTGTTTTTATTTTTTTAAAAGCAAATAAGGTTCATATATTTCAATGAACCCAAGTGTCACTAGTCAGCTGGCATAAGCTAGTTCACCCCTTTCTATGCACTAATTATAGACACACAAGTGCTGAACAGAATGAACTATTAATTGGGACAGCATTGTGTCTAGAATGTGTAAATTTCCCTGACATGGTATGCCAGAATAAAATAGAATGGAACAGAACAGAACAGAGTAGAGCAGAGTAGAGTAGAGTAGAACAGAACAGAACAGAACAGAAACAAACAGAACAGAACAGAACAGAATAGAATAGAATAGAATAGAATAGAATAGAATAGAATAGAATAGAATAAAATAGAATAGAATTCTTTATTGGCCAAGTTTGACTGGAAAAACAAGGAACCTTCTCCGGTGCCTAAGCTCACAGTTTATATGCAAACAACAAGTGACAAATCATTATCATAATCGTAAAATACAGTCATCATACATCATAAGATAAAACACTCAGTGACCGTTACAGGATACTGTGACATAAATCATAATAGGATACTAAATATAAGCAATCAACATAAATAATAAGATAGAAACAACAAAGTTATAGTCATAAGAAGCTAAGGAAATAATTAATAGGAAAGATGAGAAGTA
>NW_024100294.1:0-59184 GCF_016545835.1 Crotalus tigris
GGGGAAGGCATCAGCCCTCAATAACAGTCCCACTTTCCCATGTGGTCCCTTCAGAAAATAAATTTCCCACCTCTGCATTAATGCATTAATAAAAGGCTGATCTTGTTTGGCATAAAACATATATCCTCCTAATAACTCTTCTACTTTCCTTCTTGACCTCATTCCTACTTATTGGACCACAATGGAAAGCCATGTGCCTTCTGAAACAAACAATATTCACCAACATCTTCTCAGTAGCTATTACTACTGCCCTAGCTATAACAGTTATGGTGTTTTAGCATTGTTGACCAAAAATCCAGGGAATAAAATACAAGGATAGCTAGCAAAGAGCATGGCCAATGCTGTCATTCTTTCTTGTTCTGTTGACCAAGTTCTCCTCTACAACATCTAGTTAGGGACTTCTCCCCATTCCCTGAGTCAGGCATATACTCACAATCTGGACGTATCATGCTAGAATATGATGAAGGCTCTAATGCTAGAATATGATGAAGGCTCTAATCGCATGTTCGCATGCAGGCACAGCCACACTTCTCTGTGCATTAATGATTCACCTGTGGAGATGGTTACCAGCATCAAATTTCTGACTGACTTGGTCACTCAACAGTGAGAAACTGGTGAAGCGGGCACAGCAGCGCCTGCATTTTCTGCGTTGCATGAAAAAAGCACATCTTCCTTTCCCTGTCCTGACCACTTTCTACAGGGAGAAGATCGAGAGTATCCTGTCGTACAGCATCATAGTCTGGTTTGGAAGCATCATTGCTTCAGATAGGAAGGCAGTGCAGAGAGTGGTGAGGATGGCTGAAAAGATCATTGGCAGTTCCCTCCCTCCCATCCAGTACATAGCACAGAAGCATTGCTTGAGCAGGGTCCGTAAGATTATCTGGGACACTATACATCCTCTTCATGACCTGTTTTCCATGTTACCTTCTGGGAGGAGGCTTCGTGGTATCCATAGCAGAACATCTATATTCAGCTATAGTTTCATTCTATACAGCATTAACCTTACGAGCTATCAAGCTTCCTCCTTTCGTTATATATTAAGGTGGACAGTATTTAATATTTATTTGCTACGTATATGTAGGGGTGTGGGTCTATACATATGTTGTTCATAGTATGTTTAGGTTTGTGTCATGTGTGTGTTTCACTTTGAGAGCGGGCAACTAAATTTCATTTTTGATGTGTACCATTGTGCCCATAGTAAAAAAAATGACAATAAAGGTTATCTTATCGTTTCTTCTACATTGCTCTTGTCTACATGGGCTTCCTGGCTCTCCTTTGCTTCATTGTGACTTTCCTGGTCAGAAACCTACCTAAAAACCTATCAGGTTTTTCCTCGAAAAAAGTCAGCAAAATATATCTTAAATACTGTACACTACTATTCATGATATTTCTAAAAGTTACTTTTGATTCTGGATTTTTTAAAAAAAAAATATTGCAAAGATTTGGAGCTAAATTCTCCAGTCTCCCTCACTGGCCCATCTTCAAAGTTTGGAGTGGCATCTGTAAGTTCCCCTTTGGAGACCTGCCTCTTGATACATTCAGTGTTCAGTGAGGTGAATGTTCTTTTCCTTGTCATTATCCAAATCATAGTCATTTATTTGCTCATTTTATGTTAACTCTCTAGACACGTTTCTTAAAACTTTCAGAAAACATGTCAGAAAATGTTTTGATTTCAATTTCAGAGTCAAAGTCCATGCGGGGTGGAGTCTGATTCAGAAATTATGGATTCATAAATGTCTCTAGAGACAGAAAGTGAATTTTAAACAGTGGCTGTGTTTCTGTCCCACAACTAGACATGTCTGGACCTGAAACTAGTATCTTGGAAGAGCTTCATCTAATTCTTCATTCAAAAGCAGATGACACAGAGGAGGTTCAATCAGGAGCACAAGTCATGTTGCTGAGGCTTCTATTTGTGCTGCTTTTGTGGCCACAGCAAGTCTGTGGGATGCTCAAAGCCAAATGCCTCCTTACTTTGGAACAAGGTGAAGTAGACCCACAGATTCATTACAAGCCAGGAGATTATTCCATTAGTGGCATAGCCTCTGCAATGAAGGCAAGGTGGGAACCATTGAGCTTTGATAGAAGTCCTTCAACAAATTTCACCAAGTAAGTCAATCTTCCTGTATTGCATTAGAGTCACTTCACTTCCAATGAATGTCTACAGTTCCAGCCTTCTGAGAAAACAAGGAACTTTTCCCTTGATCTGCTTCTTTTCCTAACTTACTTTCTGATTCTTCTTTGGGGTCCCTATTGCATATCTAGAATAAACAAGCTCTAATAATAAATAGTTTAATATTTAGCTGTCTGGATAAGTTGCCCACCATAATTAAGACAAAGGAAAGAGTCCAGTAGAGCTAAGATAAAATGTTTCAAGTCTAAGGCATGAAAAAGAAGCTGTCTTAGTGTAACCAACTGGAAGAATGCCTTTTAAAATGTGAACAAGCCAAACTTTTCTGTTGTTTTATTTCTCTTTTTATGGTAATATTTGGGCATATTGCATTTTTTTTTGAAGAACTGTCATTGAGTTGGTTCAAAGAATTATTGTGGAAAATAAATAAATATAGTTATTGATATGTTTGTACCTACAGAAAAACATCTAAACTTTACTGGAAATTTTTGCCCTTCGTTTTTACCATTGATGACTTCAACAAAAAGGGCCATCTCTTTCCTAATATCACCTTGGGTTATAATATCTATGAAAATTTCTTCAAGGCAGAAATGACTTCTGATCCTTTGCTAGACCTGATTTCAGACGGAGAAGCCAATGTCCCCAATTACAGTTGTGGAAGGCAGAGAAACACAGTGGCTGTTCTGGAAGAGGCTGAGACTGGCATCTCCATCCAGATTTCAAGTATGCTGGGCACCTACAAAATCCCACAGGTAGTCCCTTTCCCGAGGAGACAATTTTCAGTCATGTAGCTTTCAAGGAGAAGTTGTCTTCTTCAAATAAAAAGCAAAGTTTGATTGTGGAAATGAGAGCAGTTGCATTTTGCTTCTTAAATTTAAACTACCGCCATCTTCCATTCTTTTCAGATCAGTTACAGTTTTGCTTCCAAGATTCTTAGGAATAAAACTCTGTTTCCTTTCTTCTACCCGATGCTCCCTGCTGAAGGAGTCCAGTATCCAGGAATGGTCAAGCTGCTCCTCCATTTCAGGTGGACCTTGGTTGGTCTTATTGCTCCAGAAACTGACCAGGGGGAGAGGTTCATGAGGACAATGTCTTCTTTGATGTTAAGGAATGGCATTTGTGCAATTGAATATCCACGCTTTCCACTAAACTCAAATATCTTCATTTCAGAATTAAAAATAAATTCCAAGTGGAGAAAAATCAACGTCTGTGTTTACGGTTCAGAGACTAGTTCGTTCCAGATTGGAATCAAGTTTATACAAGTAGTACTCCAACATATTCAGGGACCTATTGTAGGAAAAGTCTGGATCACCACAGCTCAATGGGATCTCAGTCTGGAGTTTTTTTATAGTATTGTTTCATTTAA
The DNA here is from genome assembly GCF_016545835.1 of Crotalus tigris. Classification (NCBI taxonomy): domain Eukaryota; kingdom Metazoa; phylum Chordata; class Lepidosauria; order Squamata; family Viperidae; genus Crotalus; species Crotalus tigris. Next base: position 3,495 of record NW_024100294.1, read on the forward strand.
ATACATTGGTGCCATTTTTTCATTTCTGATACAGAAAAGGAAATGGGCAAACTATGATGCATTTGACCTCTTTTATATATCCCTACGTACTTTTGTAAAGAACACCTTTACTTGTTCATCCCCCAAGGATGACATTTCAGTGAAAGTCTGGAGACGATGCAGACAGAGAGAAGAACTGGTGGCTCTGAGAGAAGAGGAGATTGATCGGAGCCTGGCTCTGGACAGCTATATCATTTACAGCACTATCTCAGCTATTGCAAGGGCCTTAAATTCACCTTACATGTCCACATCCAAGAGATCAGTGAGGAACAGGGGCGTGAAGGTTGAAGCTCCAAGACTGAAGGCTTGGCAGGTATTTCATTTCCATCAGACATATCGTGACATATTGGCACTGCCAACTAGAATCAGTTTGGAAGCTGATGACTTGGTTACTTCTGAAAAATTAAATCATTTCTGGAACTCAGATCTAACCTAATTCCATTCCTTTCCTTTTCATTCCCCTTCTTTTGAATAGAACAGAACAGAAGAGAGTAGAGTAGAGTAGAGTAGAGTAGAGTAGAGTAGAGTAGAGTAGAGTAGAGTAGAGTAGAGTAGAGTAGAGTAGAGTAGAGTAGAATGGAAGAATAGAACAGAACAGAATAGAATAGAATAGAATTCTTTATTGGCCAAGTTTGACTGGAAAAACAAGTAACTTGTCTCCGGTGCCTAAGCTCACAGTTTACATACAAACAACAAGTGATAATCATTATCATAATCGTAAAATACAGTCATCATACATCATAAGATAAAACACTCAGTGACAGTTACAGGATACTGTGACATAAATCATAATAGGATACTAAATATAAGCAATCAACATAAATAATAAGATAGAAACAACAAAGTTATAGTCATAAGAAGCTAAGGAAATAATTAATAGGAAAGATGAGAAGTATAATAGTAATACAGCCCTACCAGGTAGTTTGACAGCTAAATAAATAAAGAAATAAAATTATTTGTATTTAAGTGTATTTAAATAAATTTATTAAATTTATTATTTAGCAAATTAAATAAGCTGAATAAATAAATAAGTGTTCACCCATTCCTTTACCTCGTTCGTTCAAATATCTTCCAATAACTTTTTTCTTGGCAAGATATTATACTGTGTACATGTCACCTTCTTTGACCTTTTTCTTTGCAAGCAAAAATACTACTGTGCCCAGAGAACTCCATTCTTCCCCTTCTGATACAATGTGGAAGTCTAAGTCCACTAATCCCAACTTTACTCCCCTAATGATCTATCCATCTGCTCAAGGCCTCCCTTTGCTCAGGGCCTCTCTCCATTTCTTGGTTACTACACACTTTATTGTTTTGCCAAAATTCTCATATCTCAGTAGAGTGGGAGAGACCGAGTTTTTACAACTATCAGTAGCAGCACATGGCCAACCTTTTCCTAACTGGGGATGTAAGTAGGTTGAAGCTTGTTTGCTAATTTAAATTGGATGCTAACAATAAACCTAGTGATCAAATAGTGAGTAGCTGGCAGTTTGGAGGCAATACAGTTTAAAGAATGTTTAAAAAAGAAATGTCTTCATTGTCTATGAGAATTTAATCTGTTTTCTCAATTGCACAGGAAAAAGGTAATGCAATCAGAGAAATAAGGACAGTTTGATGACTTAATTCACTTGATACATTATTCCCTTGTAGAAAAAAAAAAAGAAGATAAAAAACTATGACTTGGGTCGCCATAAAAATAGTCTTCCTATGAAATCAAACAGGGAGAGAAATTCCCCAAAAGCAACATTCCTACACAATACAAAATATGCATAACATACTTTTATATTTTAAGGTGTTGGCATGATCTTAGAAGAGACTTTTTCTCTAATATTAGCATTAATATCTTGACTTGAGCAGAGTGTTAAGGTTGTGCTTATAAGGAGCCAATTTGAGGTTACGCATTAGACTGAGAGACACAACCAAGTAATCCACTCAATCAAAGAAAGGAATGACTGTTAAGAAAAAGAGAGATGTTGTAAATCAGTATTTTTGTAGCATGAATGATACTTCCTGTGCTAAGTCACTAAGTCATCCAGGAGAACAACACAGGAAAATAAGAAGCATGGAGCTTCTTATATCAATTGGGTAACTCTTGGGTACTGTTTGTTACAACAAAGAGTGAAAGGAAAATGTAAAAGGATGATGTTTGTTTATATTGGTTAACAAAACATCCATGAGGAAAAAAAAGTTGTTTGCCTTTAGAGGAGTTGAATTGATAGACTAGACTAGACTAGAATAGAATAGAATAGAATAGAATAGAATAGAATAGAATAGAATAGAATACAATACAATACAATACAATACAATATAATACAATAGAGCTGGAAGGGACCTTGGAGGTCTTCTAGTACAGCTCCCTGCTCAAGCTGAAGAACCTATGCCATCTCTGACAAGTGACCAGTCTCTTCTTAAAAGCCTCCAGTGATGGAGCGCCCACAATTTCTGAAGGCAAGCCATTCCACTGGTTAATTGTCCTCCCTGTGAGGAACTTTCTCCTTAATTCCAGGTTGCTTCTCTGTTTGATTAATTTCCAACCATTGTTTCTTGTCCTGGCCTCTGGTGCTTTGGAGGATAATTTGACCCCCTCTTCTTTGTGGCAGCCTCTCAAATACTGGAATACTGCTATCACGTCACCCCTATTTCTTCTTTTCTTTAGACTAGCCAAACCCAGGTCCTACACCCATTCTTCATGTGATTAGTCTCCAGGCCTTGGATCATCTTAGTTGCTTTTCTCTGAACTTTTTCCAAGGTCTCAACATCTTTTTTGTAGTGTGGTGACCGAAATTGGTTGCAGTAATGATCGTCTACTAGGACTCCAAGGTCCCTCTCTCAGTTACTGTTTTTAAGCCAGGTTTCACCCGCTCTGTATTTGTGCCTTTGGTTTTTTTCTATCTGAATATTCAACTTTGCTTTTCTTCACATTAAAACTCATTTTGTTGGATAGGGCCCATTGTTCAAGTTTGTCAAGATCTTTTTGAATCCTGAGCTTGTCTTCTGGGGTGTTGGCTATTCCTGCCAGTTTGGTGTCTTCTGCAAATTTGATGAGTTCCCCTTCTATTCCCTCATCTAAGTCATTGATGAAGATATTGAAGAGATACTGGGCCTAAGACAGAGCCTTGTGGTACCCCACTGCTTACTTCTCTCCATGTGGATGAAATACCATTGAGGGCTATTCGTTGAGTACGGATTGTCAGCCAGATACAAATCCATCTGGTGGTGATGTTGTCTGTTCCACCTTTTTCTAGATTACCAAGCAGTAGATTGTAATCTACTTTGTCAAATGTCTTACTGAAATCTAAGTCTACTATGTCCACAGCATTTCGCTGGTCTGCTAATTTGGTCACATTATCAAAGAATGAAATAACATTGATTTGGCATGATCTGTTTTTAACAAAGGTATGCTGGCTACCAGTTATAACTTTATTTGCTTCTAGTTTGTACATCTGTGATATACAGAGAGTGATATACAGGTACATGACCAGCTGTTCAAAATTCTTTATAATTATTGTTCTGATCTACAGTTGTTACTATTGCTATGTTTGCTGATATTTTCCTAAGCAAGTTGGAAATGCAAAATAAAATCTGTTTTTTTAAACAGAGAGAGAAATGTTCAGATCCCTCCCAGCATAATCCATGTGGTCTTTTCAAATAATGTTTGATGTTCTTTCTAATCTCCTCTTTTCTTTTCCTTTCCAGCTTCACTCCTTCCTTCAAACTTCTCAGTTTCACAATAACTCCATAGAAGGAGTATATTTGGATGGGAAAGGAGATCTGACAGCTGACCTGAATATTGTCAACTGGGTTCTTTTCCTCAACAAATCTTTCAAGAGAGTGAAATCTGGCAGTCTAGAAAAGCTGACATCCCAAGATTTTAAAGTTATCATTGACCAGAAGAGTATCACAGAGGTGGAAATGCTGACTAAGGTAGAGTAATATTTATTTTATTCCACTGAAATTGCCAAAAGGAGGGGGGTGGGTGGAGGTTTGCTTTCAATGCCTTCAAGGTTTCATATCAGCAGACTGGGCTCTTGTGAGTATAAACGTCTCCTTCATTTCTTATTCTGGTGAATAAGAAAAATATTGTCTTGAATTTTCATAGAAACTATTCACTGAGTCAATGTAAAAGGAGGTAGGCTGAGTCAATCATGAAAATAATATGGCTTACTTAGTCAAAGCAAAGAACCCATCCAACATTTCCCTGATAAATTTAAATATTTAAATAAATTCTATATTAAATTGAATTAATATTAAATTAAATTAGAAGAACTGATGGCAGGTGGACCAAGGCAGTCATAGAATGGATCCCACTTGTTAAATAGCGTCCATGAAAGAGAGCTAAAACAAGATGGATCGATGACACCAACAAGCATTGTGGGTCCAATTGGCAAAAGAAAGCTCTGGACTGTATAGAATAGAATAGAATAGAATAGAATAGAATAGAATAGAATAGAATAGAATAGAATAGAATAGAATAGAGCTGGAAGGGATCTTGGGGATCTTCTAGTCCAGCCCCCCACTTAAGCAGGAGAACCTATACCATCTCAGACAAGTGACTATCTAGCCTCTTCTTAAAATCTCCAGTGATACAGCACCCATGATTTCTGGAGAGAAGCTGTTCCACTGGTTAATTGTCCTCACTCTCAGGAAGTTTCTCCTTAATTCTTCTCTCTTTGTTCAGTTTCCAAACATTGTTTCTTGTCCTGCCCTCTGGTGCTTTGGAGAATAGCATGACCTCCTCATCTTTGTGGCAGCCTCTCAAATACTGGAATACTGCTATCATATCACCCCTATTTCTTCTTTTCTTTAGACTAGCCAAACCCAAGTCCTACAGCCATTCTTCCTATGTTTAGTCTCCAGGCCTTGGATCATCTCAGTTTCTCTTCTCTGAACTTTTTCCAAGGTCTCAACATCTTTTTTTGTAGTGAGGTGACCAAAATTGGTTGCAGTATTCCAGGTGTGGTCTCACTAGGGTTTTGTAATGCGATACTAATACTTCACGTGATCTTGATTCTATGCCTCTGTTTATAAAGCCCAGGATTGTATTAGCTGTTTTGGCTGCTGCTGCACATTGCTGGCTCATAGTCAAGTGACCATCCACTAGGACTCCAAGGTCCCTCTCACAGTTACTGTTTTTGAGCCAGGTCTCACCTAATCTGTACTTATATCTTTGATTTTTCCTGCCTAAATGTGAAATTTTGCTTTTCTCCACATTAAAACTCATTTTGTTGGATAGGGCCCATTGTTCAAGTTTGTCAAGATCTTTTTGAATCCTGAGTTTGTCTTCTGGGGTGTTGGCTATTCCTGCCAATTTGGTGTAATCTGAAAATTTGATCAGTTCCCCTTCTATTCTCTCATCTAAGTCATTGATAAAGATATTAAAGAGATACTGGGCCTAAAACAGAACCTTGTGGTACCCCACTGCTTACTTCTCTCCATGTTGATGTAGTACCATTGAGGGCTACTCGTTGAGTTGTCTATTCCACCTTTTTCTAGCTTACGAAGCAGTACATTGTAGTCTACTTTTGGCGAATGCCTTACTGAAATCTAAATATACTATGTCTAATTTGGTCACTTTATCAAAGAATGAAATAAGATTGATTTGGCATGATCTGTTCTTAACAAAGGTATGCTGGCTACCAGTTATAACTTTATTTGCTTCTACTTGTTCGCAGATTTGTTTTTTGATTATCTTTTTCAGGATCTTCCCAGGTATTGATGTTAAACTGATTGGTCTGTAGTTTCTTGGGTCTGTTTTTTCCCCTTTTTCTTGAAGATGGGAACCACATTGGCCCTTTTCCAATCCTCAGGTACTTCCCTGGTGCTCCAGGATTTTTGAAAGATATGATGCAATGGTTCTGCGATAACATTTGCCTGCTCCTTCAGAACTCTGGAATGTAATCTGTCGGGTTCTGGTGATTTATATTCGTGGAGGTCAGAAAGGTGTTCTCTTACCATTTTCTTGGTTATTTTAATTTTTGTTTCTAGTTTGTCTTTTTCAATGGTTTTTTTTGGGGGTATATTGGTCTATGGTTTCTTTTTTGTGTGGAGACTGATGCAAAGTATGAGTTAAGTAGTTCTGCTTTCTCCCTGTTGCCTGTTATTTCCTTGCCATCTTTTCTGTGTAGTGGGCCTACAGTTTCCTTGACTTTTTTCTTGTTGTTAGTATATTGAAAGAAACTTTTCTTGTATTATCCTTGATTTCTGTTGCAAGTTTTTGTTCGTTCTGAGCCTTTGCTTTCCTGACTTCATCTTTGCATGTTCTGGCTGTCTGCTGATAATCAGCCTTAGTTATGTGCCCCTCTTTCCATTTTTTGTACTTGTCCTTTTTGTCTTTCAGTTTGTCAGAGAGATCTTTGTGCAGCCATGCTGGTTTCTTTTTGAATTTGTTGTTTTTCTTTTTCTGTGCTATTATGCTGGACTGGGCTTTTATGATCACATTTTTCAGGATTTCCCATGCTTCCTGGGTTGTTTTCCCCCTTATGATTTTCATCCATAGGATCTTTCCTAGGTTCTGTCTGAGTTTGTTAAAGTCAGCTCTTTTGAAGTTTAAGACCCTGGTTGGATTGTTTTCTGTTACTAGGTTCTAGTAACTTCAACTCACTCTATCACTTCTCCTCTATTAGTAAGAATTAAGTCCAGTGTGGCTTTACGTCTAGTCCCCTCCTCCACCTTTTGGATGACAAAGTTGTCAGCTAGGTTGGTGAGGAATTTGTTTGATCTCCCAGTGCTGCAGAGTTTGCCTCCGGGTTGATATCTGGATAGTTGAAGTCACCCATTACCATTGTGGTATGCTTCCTATATACATTTGTTAACTGGTTGGCAAAGAGTTCATCTATTTCTTCTGATTGGTTGGGTGTTCTGTAATGTACACTTATGGTAATGTCAGTTTTTTTCTCTTTTGTGTTGACCTATATGCATTCTGGAGAGATTTTATCTTTGATCATGTGCATTTCTGTGGATTCATAGTGCTCTCTTATATATAGTTCAACTCCCTCTCCTCTTTTTGTACTTCTGTTTCTTTTGAACAATTTGTACCCATCCATCAGTCCATTCCATTCATGGGTTTCACCCCACCATGTTTCTGTAATGCCAACTATGTCATACTCTCCCTTGTGTACTATTGCTTCTAGTTCGCCCTGTGTGGGTTGGAAATACACGGAAGAGGCCTTCATCCTGCAGTGGTTAGAGAATGGCTAAAATTATAATTAAATTACCAATACATTTAATATCTAAATTTAAAATGAATGTCTAAACCTTTCATCCTGTGTATTAAACATAAGCTAAAACAGAAAGAGATAAGTGATAAGCAGTTCAATCTGCTTGATGAACCTCAAATTTTTTATTGGTTTCTTATCACTCAAAGCTAAATCCTGAAATGGAATTCACAAAATCCTTCTTCTTTTGCCATTTTTCTAAAAACAAGTTCATTTTCTAGACATTTGTCCTCCCTCTCTTCAGCCCCTGCCTCCTTCCAGGTGTGTGGAAAGCTGCCATCCTGGATTCATGAAGGTGGTTCAGAAAGAGCAGCTCATCTGTTGCTATGACTGTCTTCCTTGTGCAGAAGGAACCATCTCCACCATGGAAGGTGGGTGACACCAGAGAAAAGGGATAGTGCAGATCTTGACATTTTTAATAAAACAGTTGGAATCACAAAAAGAACTGTAAAACTGAGGCTGGCTTATTTCATACATCCTCAAAAGAGATGCCCAAATTCATTTGGAGTTAAACAGTCTGAGTGTCAAGGTTCTGATAAGCAAGACCAAAGAAATCAGAAGTCTGAGTCAAAAATAAAACCAAATCTTAAGTTCCCTTCAGAAAGCAACACTATTACAAAGTTAAACTTCCCATCCCAAAGCTATGCAATTAGCTACGTTCCCCAATAGAAGAGTTTGGCAGGTTTTCTAACTAAATGATCCAGCTTCTATCTAACTGACAGAAATGACCTTGGTTCCCATGGGGCAATAAAATGTTCAGACTAGTAGAAATCCTCTATCCACCTCCCAATTCTGTGGAAACTTTGAATAAAGGAAATGGCTGCAGCCAGTTTCTTTGTAGAATTGACAGTGAGATCTAGGCATCCAGCCATATTAACTGATAAAGCAATTGTTAAAGATTATTTAGACATTCACAACATGTGGAAACAACTCTGGACAGAAAATGGTCCCCCACATGTTGAAGCTATCCCTGCATTTTGGAAAAAATATCTCTATTTGACCAGCACTGTGAGATATGGACAACATTGAACTGAATTTGCTCTGGTCATAGTAGATGTGCAGATGCCCTCTGTAAGTGGGGCAAAATATCACCGAATTGTGATTGTGAGGCCAAAAAAACCTATCTAGCACACAATGATAGAGTGCAAAACAATCTATAATGCTGATCTGTGAGAAATGAAGTAAAAAAAAATAGATTTGCCACTTTGATATACATTTGTTATTTTCCTGCTAAGATTACAGATTTTATATCCTATGTTTTTCTTTTTATTTGTGTGATCCTTTTTACTGAAATATGGTGTGAATGTACCATACAATAAATAAAATAGAGATACCCAAGGAAATGAAAACACTTGGTGCTTGTTTTCATGGCATGGATGGGAAGATTACAAACTGGGAAATCCTTTTTGGAAATGTCTGTCCAGAAAGAGACCTCATTCTTGGTCCAGATTGAGAGGAGGCATTGATATTGCAAATGACTTTCCCTAAAAGCCAGTTTATATATGAAGACCAGCAGCTAGTGTACATCTTCCTTCTGTCAAGACTCAGAACTATGTAGAGGGAGCCACTGAGTCCTTCAATCCAACCTTCTACTCCTTCCTCTGCTTGAACTAATCCAGAATAGGGAGTTACAAAGACTATCTCTCCATTGGTCATTAAAGGGGGAGCTGCAGAGTCATTTGGATTTCATCTCTAAAACATGGTTTCTGGATTCAGGGATGCATATAATGCAACCTATAAAGATGTCCAGTGAATTTGTTGCAGAAATTCACATTTTCCTTTAGAACTCTCCCTTTGATTAAAATTCCTAGTCATTGCTTCATGGTACCTTTCTCCAGAAAAGTTCCAGACCATCACTAGTTTGACTATAATCAGACATCTTATAGACCAACAAGGATTATGCTTATGTTAATCTTGCTCTTTTTAGATGCTGAAAAATGCATCAAATGTTCAGCAGACCAGCATCCTAACATCAACCGTGATGACTGTATACCGAAGGCTGAAACTTTCTTATCCTATCAAGAAAATTTGGGGATCATCCTAGCTTCCCTTGCCTTATTCCTGTCTTTAGTAACAGGCTTTGTCTCAGGAATCTTCATTAAATTCCAAGAAACTCCCATAGTCAAAGCCAACAATCGGGATCTCTCCTACATCCTCCTCATCTCCCTCCTGCTCTCCTTCTTGACTTCCTTCCTATTCATTGGCCAGCCACTAAGAATCACTTGCCTTCTCCGACAAACAGCCTTCAGCATCATTTTCTCAGTTGCCATTTCTACTGTCCTGGCCAAAACTTTCATGGTGGTGTTAGCGTTCTTGGCCACAAAACCAGGGAATAAAGTACAGAGATGGCTAGGGAAAAGCCTGGCCAATTCTATCATCCTTTCTTGCTCTGGTGTTCAAATTATCCTCTGTAGCATCTGGTTGGGGACTTTTCCCCGATTCCCTGACTCCGATATGCACACACAGTCTGGAGAGATTATTCTTCAATGTAATGAAGGTAGTGTCATCATGTTTTACATTGCCTTGGGCTACATGGGCTTCCTGGCTGTCATCTGCTTCACAGTGGCTTTCCTAGCTAGGAATCTCCCTGGAGCCTTCAATGAAGCCAAACTGATCACCTTCAGCATGCTGGTTTTCTGTAGCGTTTGGATGTCCTTTGTGCCCACCTACTTGAGCACCAAGGGGATGTATATGGTGGCCGTGCAGGTCTTCTCCATTTTGGCTTCCAGTGCTAGCCTCTTGGGATTCCTTTTCTTCCCCAAATGCTACATTATTTTCCTAAGGTCAGACCTGAATACAAAAGAACATTTGTTATCAAAATAGAATATAAAGTAAATTTTGCTTAATGTTTCTCTCAGATTCCATTTAACTATTATAGAAGTACACATCCTGTTTTTATCTCCCCTTTTTTGTTTGCTATTTGAGAATAGAGAAAAGTGTGCAATATGGGTGATTTCTTACTGTGAGTGTAAGAGAATTTTGCCACCATTATATTTGAATCAAGCCAAATGACATTGAAAAGCAAATTGGTTTATAGGGTGAGACAAACCTATACCTAAACTTGTGAGGAAGATGAAGACAGTTATCTGAGCATGATAGCAAAGAGAAGCCTGCAGAGGAAGTCCTGGTAATATCTTATCTAGGGCTATATATACAGATTCCTTGATCCATCTATGATGCCTGGTTGGGACTCAGTTTATTTGTCAGACACTAAAAAGAGCTGTAGAGCCAGATTGGTCTAGTGATTAAGGCATCATGCCAGGAATGTGGAGACCATAAATTCTAGTACAGACTTGGGCAGAAAGCCAAGTTGCTGATTTTCAACCAGTCCATATCTCTCTGTTCTATAAAGCAGGAAATGGGAAACAACTTCTGAGAAACCTTGCTAAGAAAACTACAGAGAGTTTTCCAGGCAGTCTCCAAGAATGGAACATGATTCAATGGAAGGATAAAATAGATACTTCCTTTACTGAAATTTCTTCCAGGGGGAAAGGAAGGCCCAGAGACTTTGCAAATAGAATTAAATATTATAAAATTATTGCATGTTAAATTGTATTTAACAGAGAGCCAGTTTGGTGTAGTAGTTAAGGCACCAGGTTAGAAACCAGAAAATTGTGGTTTCACATCTGGACTTAGCCATGAAAGCCAGCTGTTTGATATTGGGCCAGTCAATCTCACTCAGCCTAATCCAACTCACAGGCTTGTTATTTTGAGCAAAACAGGTGGAAGTAGGTGCATTTGATATGATCACTGCTTTGAATTTATACAAATAATAAAATAAAATAAATAACTGGATATAAAATAAATAAATAGAATTTTCTGACAATAAGTTCATTTTTCCTCCATCTGCTCAGACCCTGCCTCCTTCCCAGTGTGTGGAAAGCTGTTGTCCAGGATTTGGGAAGGTGGCTCAGGAGGGGAAGCTCATATACTGCTGTGGCTATCTTCTTTATGCAGAAGGAAATATCTTCACTGTGGATGGAGGGTGGGTAATATACCTTGACATTTTCTGTGAAAGGGTGTTTTGATAGGCTTAGCATGGCCTTTACTTGAACCACTAATGCAGACCTGGGCATTTTATAGTCCACAGGCTACATCTGATCCTTTTGGCTGTCCTGCTCCAATCCATGGTGGCAGTGGGAGTGGGGATGGCAGTGGTGGGAGTGGCCAATAGCAGTGGTGGGGAAGGCATCAGCCCTCAATAACAGTCCCACTTTCCCATGTGGTCCCTTCAGAAAATAAATTTCCCACCTCTGCATTAATGCATTAATAAAAGGCTGATCTTGTTTGGCTTAAAACATATATCCTCCTAATAACTCTTCTACTTTCCTTCTTGACCTCATTCCTACTTATTGGACCACAATGGAAAGCCATGTGCCTTCTGAAACAAACAATATTCACCAACATCTTCTCAGTAGCTATTACTACTGCCCTAGCTATAACAGTTACGGTGTTTTAGGATTGTTGACCAAAAATCCAGGGAATAAAATACAAGGATAGCTAGCGAAGAGCATGGCCAATGCTGTCATTCTTTCTTGTTCTGTTCCCAAGTTCTCCTCTACAACATCTAGTTAGGGACTTCTCCCCATTCCTTGAGTCAGGCATATACTCACAATCTGGACGTATCATGCTAGAATATGATGAAGGCTCTAATCGCATGTTCGCATGCAGGCACAGCCACACTTCTCTGTGCATTAATGATTCACCTGTGGAGATGGTTACCAGCATCAAATTTCTGACTGACTTGGTCACTCAACAGTGAGAAACTGGTGAAGCGGGCACAGCAGCGCCTGCATTTTCTGCGTTGCATGAAAAAAGCACATCTTCCTTTCCCTGTCCTGACCACTTTCTACAGGGAGAAGATCGAGAGTATCCTGTCGTACAGCATCATAGTCTGGTTTGGAAGCATCATTGCTTCAGATAGGAAGGCAGTGCAGAGAGTGGTGAGGATGGCTGAAAAGATCATTGGCAGTTCCCTCCCTCCCATCCAGTACATAGCACAGAAGCATTGCTTGAGCAGGGTCCGTAAGATTATCTGGGACACTATACATCCTCTTCATGACCTGTTTTCCATGTTACCTTCTGGGAGGAGGCTTCGTGGTATCCATAGCAGAACATCTATATTCAGCTATAGTTTCATTCTATACAGCATTAACCTTGCGAGCTATCAAGCTTCCTCCTTTCGTTATATATTCAAGGTGGACAGTATTTAATATTTATTTGCTACATATATGTAGGGGTGTGGGTCTATACATATGTTGTTCATAGTATGTTTAGGTTTGTGTCATGTGTGTGTTTCACTTTGAGAGCGGGCAACTAAATTTCATTTTTGATGTGTACCATTGTGCCCATAGTAAAAAAAATGACAATAAAGGTTATCTTATCGTTTCTTCTACATTGCTCTTGTCTACATGGGCTTCCTGGCTCTCCTTTGCTTCATTGTGACTTTCCTGGTCAGAAACCTACCTAAAAACCTATCAGGTTTTTCCTCGAAAAAAGTCAGCAAAATATATCTTAAATACTGTACACTACTATTCATGATATTTCTAAAAGTTACTTTTGATTCTGGATTTTTTTTAAAAAAAATATTGCAAAGATTTGGAGCTAAATTCTCCAGTCTCCCTCACTGGCCCACCTTCAAAGTTTGGAGTGGCATCTGTAAGTTCCCCTTTGGAGACCTGCCTCTTGATACATTCAGTGTTCAGTGAGGTGATGGTTCTTTTCCTTGTCATTATCCAAATCATAGTCATTTATTTGCTCATTTTATGTTAACTCTCTAGACACGTTTCTGAAAACTTTCAGAAAACATGTCAGAAAATGTTTTGATTTCAATATCAGAGTCAAAGTCCATGCGGGGTGGAGTCTGATTCAGAAATTATGGATTCATAAATGTCTCTAGAGACAGAAAGTGAATTTTAAACAGTGGCTGTGTTTCTGTCCCACAACTAGACATGTCTGGACCTGAAACTACTATCTTGGAAGAGCTTCATCTAATTCTTCATTCAAAAGCAGATGACACAGTGGAGGTTCAATCAGGAGCACAAGTCATGTTGCTGAGGCTTCTATTTGTGCTGCTTTTGTGGCCACAGCAAGTCTGTGGGATGCTCAAAGCCAAATGCCTCCTTACTTTGGAACAAGGTGAAGTAGACCCACAGATTCATTACAAGCCAGGAGATTATTCCATTAGTGGCATAGCCTCTGCAATGAAGGCAAGGTGGGAACCATTGAGCTTTGATAGAAGTCCTTCAACAAATTTCACCAAGTAAGTCAATCTTCCTGTACTGCATTAGAGTCACTTCACTTCCAATGAATGTCTACAGTTCCAGCCTTCTGAGAAAACAAGGAACTTTTCCCTTGATCTGCTTCTTTTCCTAACTTACTTTCTGATTCTTCTTTGGGGTCCCTATTGCATATCTAGAATAAACAAGCTCTAATAATAAATAGTTTAATATTTAGCTGTCTGGATAAGTTGCCCACCATAATTAAGACAAAGAAAAGAGTCCAGTAGAGCTAAGATAAAATGTTTCAAGTCTAAGGCATGAAAAAGAAGCTGTCTTAGTGTAACCAACTGGAAGAATGCCTTTTAAAATGTGAACAAGCCAAACTTTTCTGTTGTTTTATTTCTCTTTTTATGGTAATATTTGGGCATATTGCATTTTTTTTTGAAGAACTGTCATTGAGTTGGTTAAAAGAATTATTGTGGAAAATAAATAAATATAGTTATTGATATGTTTGTACCTACAGAAAAACATCTAAACTATACTGGAAATTTTTGCCCTTCGTTTTTACCATTGATGACTTCAATAAAAAGGGCCATCTCTTACCTAATATCACCTTGGGTTATAATATCTATGAAAATTTCTTCAAGGCAGAAATGACTTCTGATCCTTTGCTAGACCTGATTTCAGACGGAGAAGCCAATGTCCCCAATTACAGTTGTGGAAGGCAGAGAAACACAGTGGCTGTTCTGGAAGAGGCTGAGACTGGCATCTCCATCCAGATTTCAACTATGCTGGGCACCTACAAAATCCCACAGGTGTGTCCCTTTCTTGAGGAGACAATTTTCAGTCATGTAGCTTTCAAGGAGAAGTTGTCTTCTGCAAATAAAAAGCAAAGTTTGATTGTGGAAATGAGAGCAGTTGCATTTTGCTTCTTAAATTTAAACTACCACCATCTTCCATTCTTTTCAGATCAGTTACAGTTTTGCTTCCAAGATTCTTAGGAATAAAACTCTGTTTCCTTTCTTCTACCCGATGCTCCCTGCTGAAGGAGTCCAGTATCCAGGAATGGTCAAGCTGCTCCTCCATTTCAGGTGGACCTTGGTTGGTCTTATTGCTCCAGAAACAGACCAGGGGGAGAGGTTCATGAGGACAATGTCTTCTTTGATGTTAAGGAATGGCATTTGTGCAATTGAATATCCATGTTTTCCACTAAACTCAAATATCTTCATTTCAGAATTCAAAGTAAATTCCAAGTGGAGAAAAATCAATGTCTATATTTACGGGTCAGAGACTAGTTCGTTCCAGTTTGGAATCAAGTTTGTACAAGTACTACTCCAACATATTCAGGGACCTATTGTAGGAAAAGTCTGGATCACCACAGCTCAATGGGATCTCAGTCTGGAGTTCTTGTATAGCATTGTTTCGTTTAAATACATTGCTGCCATTTTTTCATTTCTGATACAGAAAAGGAAATGGGTAAACTATGATGCATTTGACCTCTTTTATATATCCCTACATACTTTTGTAAAGAACACCTTTACTTGTTCATCCCCCAAGGATGACATTTCAGTAAAAGTCTGGAGACGGTGCAGACAGAGAGAAGAACTGGTGGCTCTGAGGGAAGAGGAGATTGATCGGAGCCTGGCTCTGGACAGCTATATCATTTACAGCACTATCTCAGCTGTTGCAAGGGCCTTGAATTCACCTTACATGTCCACATCCAAGAGATCAGTGAGGAACAGGGGTATGAAGGTTGAAACTCCAAGACTGAAGGCTTGGCAGGTATTTCTTTTCCATCAGACCTATTGTGACATATTGCCACTGCCAATTAGAATCGGTTTGGAAGCTGATGCCTTGGTTACTTCTTCTGAAAAATTAAATCATCCTGGAACTCAAATCTAACATAAGTCCATTCCTTTCCTTTTCATCCGCCTTCTTTTGTTCCTTGGTTTTGCAACATTTTCTGTTTTTATTTTTTTAAAAGCAAATAAGGTTCATATATTTCAATGAACCCAAGTGTCACTAGTCAGCTGGCATAAGCTAGTTCACCCCTTTCTATGCACTAATTATAGACACACAAGTGCTGAACAGAATGAACTATTAATTGGGACAGCATTGTGTCTAGAATGTGTAAATTTCCCTGACATGGTATGCCAGAATAAAATAGAATGGAACAGAACAGAACAGAGTAGAGCAGAGTAGAGTAGAGTAGAACAGAACAGAACAGAACAGAAACAAACAGAACAGAACAGAACAGAATAGAATAGAATAGAATAGAATAGAATAGAATAGAATAGAATAGAATAGAATAGAATAGAATTCTTTATTGGCCAAGTTTGACTGGAAAAACAAGGAACCTTCTCCGGTGCCTAAGCTCACAGTTTATATGCAAACAACAAGTGACAAATCATTATCATAATCGTAAAATACAGTCATCATACATCATAAGATAAAACACTCAGTGACCGTTACAGGATACTGTGACATAAATCATAATAGGATACTAAATATAAGCAATCAACATAAATAATAAGATAGAAACAACAAAGTTATAGTCATAAGAAGCTAAGGAAATAATTAATAGGAAAGATGAGAAGTATAATAGTACAATGTGGAAGTCTAAGTCCACTAATCCCACCTTTACTCCCGTAATGATCTACCCATCTGCTCAAGGCCTCCCTTTGCTCAGGGCCTTTCTCCATTTCTTGGTTACCACACGCTTTATTGTTTTGCCAAAATTCTCATATCTCAGTAGAGTGGGAGAGATCGTGTTTTTACAACTACCAGTAGCAGCACATGGCCAACCTTTTCCTAACTTGGGATGTAAGTAGGTTGAAGCTTGTTTGCTAATTTAAATTGGATTCTAACAATAAACCTAGTGATCAAATACTGAGTAACTGGCAGTTTGGGGGCAGTACAGCTTAAAGAATAATTTAAAAAAGAAATGTCTTCATTGTCTATGAGAATTTAATCTGTTTCTCCGTTGCACAGGAAAAAGGCAATGAGATGAGAGAAATAAGGACTGTTTGATGAATTAATTCACTTGATAGATTATTCCCTTGTAGAAAAAAGAAAGGAAGATAAAGAACCGTGACTTGGGCCCTCACAAAAATAGTCAAAACTTTGGAGCATTCCTATGAAAGAAAGAGGGAGAGAAATTTCCCAAAAGCAATATTCCTACACAATACAACATATGCATAACATACTTTTATGTTTTAGGGTGTTGGCATGACCTTAGAAGAGACCTTTTCTCTGATATTAGCATTAATATCCTGACTTGAGCAGAGTGTTAAGGTTGTGCTAACAAGGAGCCAATCTGAGGTTACATATTAGACTGAGGGACACAACCAAGTAATCTACTCAGTGAAACAAACGAATGATTGTTAAGAAAAAGAGAGATGTTGTAAATCAGTATTTTTGTAGCATCAGTGATACCTCCTGTGCTAAGTCACTAGTCATCCAGGAGAACAACACAGGAAAATAGGAAGCATGGAGTTTCTTATATCAATTGGGTAACTCTTGGGTACTATTTGATACAACAAAGAGTGAAAGGAAAAGGTAAAAGCATGGTGTTTGTTTATATTGGTTAACAAAACATTAATGGGGAAAAAAGTTATTTTCCTTTAGAGGAGTTGTATTGCATTGCTAGAGTAGAGTAGAGTAGAGTAGAGTAGAGTAGAGTAGAGTAGAGTAGAGTAGAATAGAATAGAATAGAATAGAATAGAATAGAATAGAATACAATACAATACAATACAATACAATACAATACAATACAATACAATACAATAGAGCTGGAAGGGACCTTGGAGGTCTTCTAGTCCAGCCCCCTGCTCAAGCTGAAGAACCTATGCCATCTCTGACAAGTGACCAGTCTCTTCTTAAAAGCCTCCAGTGATGGAGCGCCCACACTTTCTGAAGGCAAGCCATTCCACTGGTTAATTGTCCTCCCTGTGAGGAACTTTTTCCTTAATTCCAGGTTGCTTCTCTGTTTGATTAGTTTCCAAGCATTGTTTCTTGTCCTGACCTCTGGTGCTTTGGAGGATAATTTGACCTCCTCTTCTTTGTGGCAGCCTCTCAAATACTGGAATACTGCTATCATGTCAGCCCTATTTCTTCCTTTCTTTAGACTAGCCAAACCCAAATCCTACACCCGTTCTTCATGTGTTTACCATTGAGGGCTATTCATTGAGTACAGTTTGTCAGCCAGCTACAAATCCATCTGGTGGTGATGTTGTCTGTTCCACCTTTTTCTAGCTTGCCAAGCAATAGATTGTAATCTACTTTGTCAAATGCCTTACTGAAATCTAAATCTACTATGTCCACAGCATTTCGCTGGTCTACTAATTTGGTCACTTTATCAAAGAATGAAATAACATTGATTTGGCATGATCTATTTTTAACAAAGGTATGCTGACTACCAGTTATAATTTTGTTTGCTTCTAGTTGTTCGCAGATCTGTGATATACAGAGAGTGATATACAGGTACATGACCAGCATAATCCATGTGGTCTTTTCAAAGAATGTCTGATGTTCTTTCTAAACTCCTCTTTTCTTTTCCTTTCCAGCTTCACTCCTTCCTTCAAACTTCTCAGTTTCACAATAACTCCATAGAAGGAGTATATTTGGATGGGAAAGGAGATCTGACAGCTGACCTGAATATTGTCAACTGGGTTCTTTTCCTCAACAAATCTTTCAAGAGAGTGAAATCTGGCAGTCTAGAAAAGCTGACATCCCAAGATTTTAAAGTTACCATTGACCAGAAGAGTATAACAGAGGTGGAAATGCTGACTAAGGTAGAGTAAAATTTATTTTATTCCACTGAAAGTGCCAAAAGGAGGGGGGTGGGTGGAGGTTTGCTTTCAATGCCTTCAAGGTTTCATACCAGCAGACTGGGCTCTTGAGAGTATAAACTTCTCCTTCATTTCTTATTCTGGTGAATAAGAAAAATATTGTTTTCAATTTTCAGAGAAACTATTCACTGAATCAATGTAAAGGGAGGTAGGCTAAGTCAATCATGAAAATCATAGGGCTTACTTAGTCAAAGCAAAGAACCCATCCAACGTTTCCCTGATAAATTTAAATATTTAAATAAATTCTATATTAAATTGAATTAATATCAAATTAAATTAGAAGAATTGACGGCAGATGGACCAAGGCAGTCATAGAGTGGATCCCACTTGTTAAAAAGCATCCATGAAAGAGAGCTAAAACAAGATGGATCGATGACATCAACAAGCATTGCGGGTCCAATTGGCAAAAGAAAGCTCTGGACTGTATAGAATAGAATAGAATAGAATAGAATAGAATAGAATAGAATAGAATAGAACAGAATAGATCTGGAAGGGATCTTGGAGATCTTCTAGTCCAGCCCCCCACTTAAGCAGGAGAACCTATACCATCTCAGACAAATGACTATCTAGCCTCTTCTTAAATTCTCCAGTGATGCAGCACCCATGATTTCTGGAGAAAAGCTGTTCCACTTGTTAATTGTCCTCACTCTCAGGAAGTTTGTCCTTAATTCTGGGTTGCTTCTCTCTTTGTTCAGTTTCCAAACATTATTTCTTTTTTTTTTATTGAAATTTTTTAAATTTTACAAAACAATACAACCCTTCCCCAAACCTCCCCAAACCTCCCATACCCTCCCCCGACCTTCCCAGAGCTGAATATAGGCTTAATTGAAATTTTTTTCAAAAAGTCTTAAAAAAGATATAAACCATAAATAAATCTAAATACATTAATTAAACAAATTGTAAGATAATTAACAATAATATATATATAAAAAAACAAAAATACAAGAAAATACTAAAAAAATAGGAAGAAAGAAAAAGGAAAGAGATAAAGAAAAAAAAATAAGGTCTATAAAATATTTTAAATTTTAAATATAAGTTATTGAAAAGCTAAATAATATTTTTTTATATCCAACTTATATTGTATAAAGTCTATCCATTTTTTCCATACCAAAAAATACTTCTCTTGCGATTGGTCTTTCAAGAAAGCCGAAATATTTGCCATTTCCACCAAATAAAAAACTTTAAAAAACCACTCTTGCAAAGTAGGCAAAGATTCCTTCTTCCAACATTGCTCTACTAACAACCTTGCCACTGTAATTAAATTTAACATCAATATAGTCTCTTTAGTATCACACTCAGAAACAATACCTAACAAAAACAATTGTGGGGTAAATTTTACCCTCCTTCTAAAAATTCTTTGAATATTCCACCATATCTTAATCCAAAAAGCTTTGATATTTTTACATGACCACCAGATATGATAGTAAGTAGCATCCAAACATCCACATCTCCAACATTTAGGCTGTAAGTCAGGATACATACGAGACATTTTTTGTGGATCAAGGGGCCATCTATAAAACATTTTGTAAAAATTCTCCCTTAAATTTTGGGCTTGTGTAAATTTGACATTCCTCACCCAAATAATTTCCCAGGTATCTAATAGAACCGGTTCATCAAAATTTTGTGCCCATTTAACCATACATTCTTTAACTAATTCTGTTTCTGAATCCAATTCTACTAACACCCCATAAATTCTCTTAATATGAGTTCGTCTTTGATCTTTTATTTGTTTTACCAAATTCTCATCTTCTCTAAGCAAACCCACATTACGATCTATCTTTCACCTATCCACTATTTGTCTATACTGAAACCATAAATAAATAATATTTTCTTGTATTAAATCTTCCAAAGATTTTGACTGCCAATTTTTACCATACCATCTAAGTAATTGTACATAAGAAACACTATCCATCTTAACTCCTCTCCTTATCCCTTCTATCGCATGCCATGGTATAGCCCATAGTGGAATTTTAAAATCACTTCTATAGTATTTCCTCCAAACCCGAAGTAAAGAAATCCTTATAATATGAGATTTGAAGACCCTATCGACCTTTTTGTTAAAAAATAGGCATGCCATCCAAAAAGTAAATCCCAACCCTCCAAGAGGAGTACTTCTACATTTGTTAAATTAACCCAATCACTAATTAATATTAAAACCACAGCATCATAATACAATTTCAAATTCGGTACCTTGAGTCCACCTCTCTTAGAAGAGACCTTAGAAGAGACCTTTTCTCTGATATTAGCATTAATATCCTGACTTGAGCAGAGTGTTAAGGTTGTGCTAACAAGGAGCCAATCTGGAATACTGCTATCATGTCACCCATATTTCTTCTTTTCTTTAGAATAGCCAAACCCAAGTCCTACAGCCAGTTTTCATATGTTTAGTCTCCAGGCCTTGGATCATCTTAATTGCTCTTCTCTGAACTTTTTCCAAGGTCTCAACATCTCTTTTTGTAGTGAGGTGACCAAAATTGGTAGCAGTATTCCAGGTGTAGTCTCACTAGTGTTTCATAATGCGATACTAATACTTCACGTGATCTTGATTCTATGCCTCTTTTTATACAGCCCAGGATTGTATTAGCTGTTTTGGCTGCTGCTGTACATTGCTGGCTTATAGTCAATTGATCATCCACTAGGACTCCAAGGTCCCTCTCACAGTTATTGTTTTTGAGCCAGGTCTCACCTAATCTGTTCTTATATCGTTGATTTTTCCTGCCTAAATATGAAACTTTGCTTTTCTCCACATTAAAACTCATTTTGTTGGATAGGGTCCATTGTTCAAGTTTGTCAAGATCTTTTTGAATTCTGAGCTTGTCTTCTGGGGTGTTGGCTATTCCTGAGGGAATGAGGGAATAGAAGGGGAACTCATCAAAGTCATTGATAAAGATATTGAAGAGATACAGGGCCAAAAACAGAGCCTTGTGGTACTCCACTGCTTACTTCTCTCCATGTGGATGTAGTACCATTGAGGGCTACTCATTGAGTTGTCCCATTCCACCTTTTTCTAGCTTACCAAGCAGTACATTGCAGTCTACTTTTGGCGAATGCCTTACTGAAATCTAGGTATACAATGTCCACAGCGTTTCCTGGTCTAATAATTTGGTCACTTTATCAAAGATTGAAATAAGATTGATTTGGCATGATCTGTTTTTAACAAAGGTATGCTGGCTACCAGTTATAACTTTATTTGCTTCTAGATTTTCGCAGATCTGTTTTTTGATTATCTTTTCCAGGATATTCCCAGGTATTGACGTTAAACTGATTAGTCTGTAGTTTCCTGGGTCTGTTTTTTCCCCTCTTTCTTGAAGATGGGAACCACATTGGCCCTTTTCCAATCCTCAGGTACTTCCCTGGTGCTCCAGGATTTTTGAAAGATATGGTGCAATGGTTCTGCGATAACATTTGCTAGCTCCTTCAGAACTATGGGATGTAATCTGTCGGGTCCTGGTGATTTATATTCGTGGAGGTCAGAAAGGTGTTCTCTTACCATTTTCTTGGTTATTTTAATTTTTGTTTCTAGTTTGTCTTTTTCAATGATTTTTTTTTTTGGTATAGTGGTCTATGTTTTCTTTTTTGTGTGGAGACGGATGCAAAGTATGAGTTAAGTAGTTCTGCTTTCTCCCTGTTGCCTGTTATTTCCTTGCCATCTTTTCTCTTTAGTGGGCCTACAGTTTCTTTGACTTTTTTCTTGTTGTTAGTATATTGAAAGAAACTTTTCTTTTATTATCCTTGGTTTCTATTGCAAATTTTTGTTCGTTTGAGCCTTTGCTTTCCTGACTTCATGTTTGCATGTTCTGGCTGTCTGCTGATAATCAGCCTTAGTTATGTGTCCCTCTTTCCATTTTTTGTACTTGGCCTTTCAGTTTGTCAGAGAGATCTTTGTGCAGCCATGCTGGTTTCTTCTTGAATTTGTTGTTTTTCTTTTTCTGTGGTATTATGCTGGACTGGGCTATTATGATCACATTTTTCAGGATTTCCCATGCTTCTTGTTTTTTTCCCCTTTATGATTTTCATCCATAGGATCTTTCCTAGGTTCTATCTGAGTTTGTTAAAGTCAGCTCTTTTGAAGTTTAAGGCCCTGGTTGGATTGTTTTCTGTTACTAGTGTTTGCCTTATATTAAATTCTAGTATGACGTGGCCACTTTTGCCCAAGGTTCTAGTAACTTCAACTCACTCTATCACTTCTCCTCTATTAGTAAGAATTAAGTCCAGTATGGCTTTACATCTAATCCCCTCCTCCACCTTTTGGATGACAAAGTTGTCAGCTAGGTTGGTTAGGAATTTGTTTGATCTCCCAGTCACTGCAGAGTTTGCCTCTGAGTTGATATCTGGATAGTTGAAGTCACCCATTACCATTGTGGTATGCTTCCTATATACATTTGTTAACTGGTTGGCAAAGAGTTCATCTATTTCTTTTGATTGGTTGGGTGATCTGTAATGTACACTTATATGCATTCTGGAGAGATTTTATCTTTGATCATGTGCATTTCTATGGATTCTTAGTGCTCTCTTACATATAGTGCAATTCCCTCTCCTCTTTTTGTACTTCTGTTTCTTTTGAACAATTTGTATCCGTCCATCAGTTCATTCCATTCATGGGTTTCGCCCCACCATGTTTCTGTAATGCCAACTATGTCATACTCTCCCTTGTGTACTATTGCTTCTAGTTCGCCCTGTGTGGGTTGGAAATACATGGAAGAGGCCTTCATCCTACAGTGGTTAGAGAATGGCTAAAATTATAATTAAATTACCAATACATTTAATATCTAAATTTAAAATGAAAGTCTAAACCTTTCATCCTGTGTATTAAACATAAGCCAAAACAGAAAGAGAGAAGTGATAAGCAGTTCAATCTGCTTGATGAACCTCAATTTTTTTATTGGTTTCTTATCACTCAAAGCTAAATCCTGAAATGGAATTCACAAAATCCTTCTTCTTTTGCCATTTTTCTAAAAACAAGTTCATTTTCTAGACATTTGTCCTCCCTCTCTTCAGCCCCTGCCTCCTTCCAGGTGTGTGGAAAGCTGCCATCCTGGATTCATGAAGGTTGTTCAGAAAGAGCAGCTGATCTGTTGCTATGACTGTCTTCCCTGTGCAGAAGGAACCATCTCCACCATGGAAGGTGAGTGACACCAGAGAAAAGGGATAGTGCAGACCCTGACATTTTTAATAAAACTGTCTTTTGATAGGAAACTTTAAGCTTTGCTTAAAAACAATATCTGTTAATATGTTTAATTTATTTCAAAAGAGTGATAATAACTTTGGAGTTTAAATGGGGAGCAGGATATCAAAACAGAGAATCAATGGCATTAGAAAACAGATGGAATATTTTGCTCTTCTTATCTGATGAATACTCTCTCTTGTTTCCTTGATTTCTTCCCTTTACTTCCTTTTCCTTCCTTTGATATATTACAGTACTGGAGTATTCCTTCCTTCCTTCCTTCCTTCCTTCCTTCCTTCCTTCCTTCCTTCCTTCCTTCCTTCCTTCCTTCCTTCCTTCCTTCCATGTTTCCTGATAAAAAATGAGGGACTTTCTTTTTTAATTAAGTGGGTGAAACTGAGAGGAGTTTCTCCTTCTAGTTGGAATCACAAAAAGAACTGTAAAACTGAGGCTGGCTTATTTCATATATCCTCAAAAGAGATGCCCAAATTCATTTGGAGTGAAACAGTCTGAGTGTCAAGGTTCTGATAAGCAAGACCAAAGAAATCAGAAGTCTGAGGCTTGAAACTTCCTCAAAGAACATGTTTATTGCTTACATAGTATCAGCACAGTCAAAAGTGAAACCAAGCCTGAAGTTCCCTTCAGAAAGCAACAATAAAGTGCACTAATCAAATAGGTGGTAAGACAATAGGGGAACTCAGGCACCACACAGGTTATGTAGAAAGGAAACACAGGGCCACCCACAAAGGACTCAAATGTTTATATACCAATGCACAGAGTATGAACAGCAAACAGGGTGATCTAGAAATTCAGCTTAATGAGGGCAGATACGATATTGTTGCCAATACGGAAACATGGTGGGATGAAACTCACAGCTAGAGGGATTTAAATTATTTAAAAGAAACAGACCAAATAAAAGAGGAGGTGGAGTTGCTCTCTATATAAGAAATAACTACATCTCCACAGAAATAGAGTACAACAATGATAAAAACTGTCTTGAATGCATTTGGGTTAATATAAAAGGGGGGGGAAATGACATTGCCATAGGTGTATACTACAGACCACCCAACCAAACAGAGGAAATAGATGAACTTTTTGCTAGTCAGCTAACTAAGGTATGTAGGAAGCACATCACAATAGTAATGGGGGACTTTAACTACCCTGACATCAACTGGGAGACAAACTACGCACCAAGTGGAAGATCAAACAGGTTCCTGGCAAACCTAGCAGACAACTTTGTCTCCCAAAAAGTAGAGAATGGAACTGGGGGATTAGCCATTTTGGATCTAATTCTCACTAACAGAGATGAAATGATAGACGGTGTTGAAGCCATAGGAACCCTGGGAGGAAGTGATCATGCAATATTAGAATTCAACATTATAGAAGCACAAGCAATAGAACACAGTCAAACTAGAGTCTTGGACTTCAAGAGAGCTAATTTCAATAAACTTAGAGAGGGCTTGGGAAGGATTCCATGGATGAGAATCCTCAAGGGGAAAACAACTCAAGAAGCTTGGGAAATTTTGAAAAATGAGATAATAAAAGCACAGTCTAGCACAATACCAACAAAGAGGAAAAACAACAGCTCTCAAAAGAAACCAGCATGGCTGCATAAAGAACTCTCTGACAAATTGAAAGATAAAAAGGACAAGTATAGAAAGTGGAAAGAGGGGAACATAACTAAGTCAGAATATCAGCAAATAGCCCGAGCCTGCAAAGATGAAGTGAAGAAAGCCAAGGCTCAAAATGAACTGAGGCTTGCGACCAAAGTCAAAAATAACAAAAAACGCTTCTTTCAACATGTAAAAAACAAGAAAAAAGTGAAGGAAATGATTGGTCCATTAGTGGGTGGATTTGGCAAGAAGGTGACAAGCAACAGGGAGAAAGCAGAACTATTTAACTCATTTTTTGCATCTGTCTTTACACAAAGGGAAAAAACAGACCAACCTATCAAAAATAGTGCCATAAAAAACAAAACAGAAACACAAGTTAAGATAGGCAAGAAAATCGTTAGTGAGCACCTGTCCAGCCTAGATGAGTTCAAATCGCCAGGACCAGACGGATTACACCCCAGAGTTCTCAAGGAACTGGCAGATGTGATATCGGAGCCACTGAACTATATTTTTCAAAGATCCTGGAACACAGGGGAACTACCAGAGGACTGGAAAAGAGCTGATGTAGTTCCCATCCTCAAAAAAGGAAAAAAAATGGATCCAGGAAATTACAGACCTATCAGCCTGACCTCAATACCTGGGAAGATCCTGGAAAAGATAATCAAACAACGAATCAACGAACACCTAGAGGCAAACAAAGTCATTACTAAAAGCCAAACATGGGTTTGTAAAAAATAGATCATGCCAGACAAATCTTATTGCATTCTTTGAACAAGTGACAAAATTAGTGGATCAGAGGAATGCTGTGGACATAATTTACTTGGACTTCAGTAAGGCATTTGATAAAGTAGATCACAACCTACTACTTGACAAGATAGAAAAATGTTGGGTAGACAGAACCACCACCAGATGGATCCGTAGCTGGCTGACCGGCCGTACTCAGCGAGTGGTCCTCAATGGAACTGCATCTATATGGAGGGAAGTGTGTAGTGGGGTGCCCCAGGGCTCTGTTCTGGGCCCAGTACTCTTCAACATCGTCATCAACGATTTGGATGAAGGGATAGATGGGGAACTCATCAAATTTGCAGACGACACCAAGCTGGCAGGAATAGCCAACACTCCAGAAGACAGGCTTAAGATACAGAAGGATCTGGACAGACTTGAACACTGGGCGCTATCTAACAAAATGAAATTCAGTGGTGAAAAAAGCAAGGTTCTAAATTTAGGCAAGAAAAAAAAATGCACAGGTATAGTATAGGGGGTACCTTGCTCAATAGCAGTAACCGTGAGAGGGACCTCGGAGTCCTAGTGGACAATCACCTAAATATGAGCCAGCAGTGTGCTGCAGCTGCCAAAAAGGCCAACACAGTGCTAGGCTGCATTAACAGAGGGATAGAATCACGATCACGTGAAGTATTAATACCACTTTACAATGCCTTGGTAAGGCCACACTTGGAATACTGCATCCAGTTTTGGTCACCACGATGTAAAAAAGATGTTGAGACTCTAGAAAGAGTACAGAGAAGAGCAACAAAGATGATTAGGGGACTGGAGGCTAAACATATAAGGAACGGTTGCTAGAATTGGGTATGTCTAGTTTAACGAAGAGAAGGACAAGGGGGGACATGATAACAGTATTCCAATATCTCAGGGGCTGCCATAAAGAAGAGGGAATTAAGCTATTTTCCAAAGCACCTGAAGGCAGGACAAGAAGCAACGGGTGAAAACTAATCAAGGAGAGAAGCAACCTAGAACTAAGGAGAAACTTCCTGACAGTGAGAACAATTAATCAGTGGAACAGCTTGCCTCCAGAAGCAGTAAATGCTCCAACACTGGAAGTTTTTTAGAAGAGACTGGACAGCCATTTGTCCGAAATGGTGTAGGGTTTCCTGCCCGAGCAGGGGGTTGGACTAGATGACCTCCAAGGTCCCTTCCAACTTTACTACTATTACTAATATTACAAAGTTAAACTTCCCATCCCAAAGCTATGCAATTAGCTACGTTCCCCAATAGAAGAGTTTGGCGGGTTTTCTAACTAAATGATCCAGCTTCTATCTAACTGACAGAAATGATCTTGGTTCCCATGGGACAATAAAATATTTAGACTAGTAGAAATCCTCTATCCACCTCCCAATTCTGTGGAAACTTTGAATGAAGGAAATGGCTGCAGCCAGTTTCATTGTAGAATTGACAGTGAGATCTAGGCATCCAGCCATATTAACTGCTAAAGCAATTGTTAAAGATTATTTAGACATTCACAACAACTCTGGAAACAACTCTGGACAGAAAATTGTCCTCCACATGTTGAAGCTATCCCTGCATTTTGGAAAAAATATCTCTATTTGACCAGCACTGTGAGATATGGACAACATTGAACTGAATTTGCTCTGGTCATGGTAGATGTGCAGATGCCCTCTGTAAGTGGGGCAAAATATCACCGAATTGTGATTGTGAGGCCAAACAAACCTATCTAGCACACAATGACAGGGTGCAAAACAGTGTATAATGCTGATCTGTGAGAAATGAAGTAAAAAAAAATTAGATTTGCCACTTTGATATACATTTGTTATTTTCCTGCTAAATTTACAGATTTTATATCCTTAATAGTAGTAAAGTTGGAAGGGACCTTGGAGGTCATCTAGTCCAACCCCCTGCTCGGGCAGGAAACCCTACACCATTTCAGACAAGTGGCTGTCCAGTCTCTTCTTAAAAACTTCCAGTGTTGGAGCATTTACTGCTTCTGAAGGCAGTAAACTAATTGTTCTCACTGTCAGGAAGTTTCTCCTTAGTTCTAGGTTGCTTCTCTCCTTGATTAGTTTCCACCCGTTGCTCCTTGTCCTGCCTTCAGGTGCTTTGGAAAATAGCTTAATTCCCTCCTATGTTTTTCTTTTTATTTGTGTGATCCTTTTTACTGAAATATGGTGTGAATGTACCATACAATAAATAAAATAGAGATACCCAAGGAAATGAAAACACTTGGTGCTGGTTTTCATGGCATGGATGGGAAGATTAAAAACAGGGAAATCCTGTTTGGAAATGTCTGTCCAAAAAGAGACCTCATCATTTTCTTGGTCCAGATTGAGAGGAGGCATTGATATTGCAAATGTCTTTCCCTAAAAGCCAGTTTACATATGAAGACCAGCAACTAGTGTACATCTTCCTTCTGTCAAGACTCAGAACTATGTAGAGGGAGCCACTGAGTCCTTCAATCCAACCTTCTACTCCTTCCTCTGCTTGAACTAATCCAGAACAGGGAGTTACAAAGACCATCTCTCCATTGGTCATTAATGGGGGAGCTGAAGAGTCATTTGGATTTCATCCCTAAAACATGGTTTCTGGATTCAGGGATGCATATAATGCAACCTATAAAGCTGTCCAGTGAATTTGTTGCAGAAATTCACATTTTCCTTTAGAACTCTCCCTTTGATTAAAATTCCTAGTCATTGCTTCATGGTACCTTTCTCCAGAAAAGTTCCAGACCATCACTAGTTTGACTATAATCAGACTTTTTATAGGCCAAAAAAGATTATGCTTATGTTAATCTTGCTCTTTTCAGATGCTGAAAAATGCATCAAATGTTCAGCCTACCAGCATCCTAACATCAACCGTGATGACTGTATACCGAAGGATGAAACTTTCTTATCCTATCAAGAAAATTTGGGGATCATCCTTGCTTCCCTTGCCTTATTCCTGTCTTTAGTAACAGGCTTTGTCTCAGGAATCTTCATTAAATTCCAAGAAACTCCCATAGTCAAAGCCAACAATCGGGATCTCTCCTACATCCTCCTCATCTCCCTCCTGCTCTCCTTCTTGACTTCCTTCCTATTCATTGGCCAGCCACTAAGAATCACTTGCCTTCTCCGACAAACAGCCTTTAGCATCATTTTCTCAGTTGCCATTTCTACTGTCCTGGCCAAAACTTTCATGGTGGTGTTAGCGTTCTTGGCCACAAAACCAGGGAATAAAGTACAGAGATGGCCAGGCCAATTCTATCATCCTTTCTTGCTCTGGTGTTCAAATTATCCTCTGTAGCATCTGGTTGGGGACTTTTCCCCCATTCCCTGACTCTGATATGCATACACAGTCTGGAGAGATTATTCTTCAATGTAATGAAGGTAGTGTCATCATGTTTTACATTGCCTTGGGCTACATGGGCTTCCTGGCTGTCATCTGCTTCACAGTGGCTTTCCTGGCTAGGAATCTCCCTGGAGCCTTCAATGAAGCCAAACTGATCACCTTCAGCATGCTGGTTTTCTGTAGCGTTTGGATGTCCTTTATGCCCACCTACTTGAGCACCAAGGGGATGTATATGGTGGCCGTGCAGGTCTTCTCCATTTTGGCTTCCAGTGCTAGCCTCTTGGGATTCCTTTTCTTCCCCAAATGTTACATTATTTTCCTAAGGTCAGACCTGAATACAAAAGAACATTTGTTATCAAAATAAAATATAAAGTAAATTTTGCTTAATGTTTCTCTCAGATTCCATTTAACTATTATAGAAGTACACATCCTGTTTTGAACTCCATTTTTTGTTTGTTATTTGAGAATAGAGAAAAGTGTGCAATATGGGTGATTTCTTTCTGTGAGTGTAAGAAAATTTTGCCACCATTATATTTGAATCAAGCCAAATGACATTGAAAAGCAAATTGGTTTATAGAGTGAGACAAACTTATACCTAAACTTGTGAGGAAGATTAAGACAGTTATCTGAGCATGATAGCAAAGAGAAGCCTGCAGAGGAAGTCCTGGTAATATCTTAACTAGGGCTATATATACAGATTCCTTGATCCATCTATGATGCCTGGTTGGGACTCAGCTTATTTGTTAGACACTATAAAGAGCTGTAGAGCCAGATTGGTCTAGTGATTAAGGCATGATGCCAGAAATGTGGAGACCATGAATTCTAGTCCAGACTTGGGCAGAAAGCCAAGTTGCTGATTTTCAACCAGTCCCTTTCTCTCCGTTCTATAAAGCAGGAAACGGGAAACAACTTCTGAGAAACCTTGCTAAGAAAACTACAGAGAGTTTTCCAGGCAGTCTCCAAGAATGGAACATGATTGAATGGAAGGATAAAATAGATACTTCCTTTACTGAAATTTCTTCCAGGGGAAAGGAACGCCCAGAGATTTTGCAAATAGAATTAAATATTATAAAATTATTGCATGTTAAATTGTATTTAACAGAGAGCCAGTTTGGTGTAGTAGTTAAGGCACCAGATTAGAAACCAGAAGATTGTGGTTTCACGTCTGGACTTAGCCATGAAATCCAGCTGTTTGATATTGGGCCAGTCAATCTCACTCAGCCTAATCCAGCTCACAGGCTTGTTATTTTGGGCAAAACAGGTGGAAGTAGGTGCATTTGATATGATCACTGCTTTGAATTTATACAAATAATAAAATAAAATAAATAACTGGATATAAAATAAATAAATAGAATTTTCTGACAATAAGTTCATTTTTCCTCCATCTGCTCAGACCCTGCCTCCTTCCCAGTGTGTGGAAAGCTGTTGTCCAGGATTTGGGAAGGTGGCTCAGGAGGGGAAGCTCATGTACTGCTGTGGCTATCTTCTTTATGCAGAAGGAAATATCTTCACTGTGGATGGAGGGTGGGTAATATACCTTGACATTTTCTGTGAAAGGGTGTTTTGATAGGCTTAGCATGGCCTTTACTTGAACCACTAATGCAGACCTGGGCATTTTATAGTCCACAGGCTACATCTGATCCTTTTGGCTGTCCTGCTCCAATCCATGGTGGCAGTGGGAGTGGGGATGGCAGTGGTGGGAGTGGCCAATAGCAGTGGTGGGGAAGGCATCAGCCCTCAATAACAGTCCCACTTTCCCATGTGGTCCATTCAGAAAATAAATTTCCCACCTCTGCATTAATGCATTAATAAAAGGCTGATCTTGTTTGCCTTAAAACATATATCCTCCTAATAACTCTTCTACTTTCCTTCTTGACCTCATTCCTACTTATTGGACCACAATGGAAAGCCATGTGCCTTCTGAAACAAACAATATTCACCAACATCTTCTCAGTAGCTATTACTACTGCCCTAGGTATAACAGTTATGGTGTTTTAGCATTGTTGACCAAAAATCCAGGGAATAAAATACAAGGATAGCTAGCGAAGAGCATGGCCAATGCTGTCATTCTTTCTTGTTCTGTTGCCCAAGTTCTCCTCTACAACATCTAGTTAGGGACTTCTCCCCATTCCCTGAGTCAGGCATATACTCACAATCTGGACGTATCATGCTAGAATATGATGAAGGCTCTAATCGCATGTTCGCATGCAGGCACAGCCACACTTCTCTGTGCATTAATGATTCACCTGTGGAGATGGTTACCAGCATCAAATTTCTGACTGACTTGGTCACTCAACAGTGAGAAACTGGTGAAGCGGGCACAGCAGCGCCTGCATTTTCTGCGTTGCATGAAAAAAGCACATCTTCCTTTCCCTGTCCTGACCACTTTCTACAGGGAGAAGATCGAGAGTATCCTGTCGTACAGCATCATAGTCTGGTTTGGAAGCATCATTGCTTCAGATAGGAAGGCAGTGCAGAGAGTGGTGAGGATGGCTGAAAAGATCATTGGCAGTTCCCTCCCTCCCATCCAGTACATAGCACAGAAGCATTGCTTGAGCAGGGTCCGTAAGATTATCTGGGACACTATACATCCTCTTCATGACCTGTTGTCCATGTTACCTTCTGGGAGGAGGCTTCGTGGTATCCATAGCAGAACATCTATATTCAGCTATAGTTTCATTCTATACAGCATTAACCTTGCGAGCTATCAAGCTTCCTCCTTTCGTTATATATTCAAGGTGGACAGTATTTAATATTTATTTGCTACGTATATGTAGGGGTGTGGGTCTATACATATGTTGTTCATAGTATGTTTAGGTTTGTGTCATGTGTGTGTTTCACTTTGAGAGCGGGCAACTAAATTTCATTTTTGATGTGTACCATTGTGCCCATAGTAAAAAAAATGACAATAAAGGTTATCTTATCGTTTCTTCTACATTGCTCTTGTCTACATGGGCTTCCTGGCTCTCCTTTGCTTCATTGTGACTTTCCTGGTCAGAAACCTACCTAAAAACCTATCAGGTTTTTCCTCGAAAAAAGTCAGCAAAATATATCTTAAATACTGTACACTACTATTCATGATATTTCTAAAAGTTACTTTTGATTCTGGATTTTTTTTAAAAAAAATATTGCAAAGATTTGGAGCTAAATTCTCCAGTCTCCCTCACTGGCCCACCTTCAAAGTTTGGAGTGGCATCTGTAAGTTCCCCTTTGGAGACCTGCCTCTTGATACATTCAGTGTTCAGTGAGGTGATGGTTCTTTTCCTTGTCATTATCCAAATCATAGTCATTTATTTGCTCATTTTATGTTAACTCTCTAGACACGTTTCTGAAAACTTTCAGAAAACATGTCAGAAAATGTTTTGATTTCAATATCAGAGTCAAAGTCCATGCGGGGTGGAGTCTGATTCAGAAATTATGGATTCATAAATGTCTCTAGAGACAGAAAGTGAATTTTAAACAGTGGCTGTGTTTCTGTCCCACAACTAGACATGTCTGGACCTGAAACTACTATCTTGGAAGAGCTTCATCTAATTCTTCATTCAAAAGCAGATGACACAGTGGAGGTTCAATCAGGAGCACAAGTCATGTTGCTGAGGCTTCTATTTGTGCTGCTTTTGTGGCCACAGCGAGTCTGTGGGATGCTCAAAGCCAAATGCCTCCTTACTTTGGAACAAGGTGAAGTAGACCCACAGATTCATTACAAGCCAGGAGATTATTCCATTAGTGGCATAGCCTCTGCAATGAAGGCAAGGTGGGAACCATTGAGCTTTGATAGAAGTCCTTCAACAAATTTCACCAAGTAAGTCAATCTTCCTGTACTGCATTAGAGTCACTTCACTTCCAATGAATGTCTACAGTTCCAGCCTTCTGAGAAAACAAGGAACTTTTCCCTTGATCTGCTTCTTTTCCTAACTTACTTTCTGATTCTTCTTTGGGGTCCCTATTGCATATCTAGAATAAACAAGCTCTAATAATAAATAGTTTAATATTTAGCTGTCTGGATAAGTTGCCCACCATAATTAAGACAAAGGAAAGAGTCCAGTAGAGCTAAGATAAAATGTTTCAAGTCTAAGGCATGAAAAAGAAGCTGTCTTAGTGTAACCAACTGGAAGAATGTCTTTTAAAATGTGAACAAGCCGAACTTTTCTGTTGTTTTATTTCTCTTTTTATGGTAATATTTGGGCATATTGCATTTTTTTTTTGAATAACTGTCATTGAGTTGGTTAAAAGAATTATTGTGGAAAATAAATAAATATAGTTATTGATATGTTTGTACCTACAGAAAAACATCTAAACTTTACTGGAAATTTTTGCCCTTCGTTTTTACCATTGATGACTTCAACAAAAAGGGCCATCTCTTACCTAATATCACCTTGGGTTATAATATCTATGAAAATTTCTTCAAGGCAGAAATGACTTCTGATCCTTTGCTAGACCTGATTTCAGACGGAGAAGCCAATGTCCCCAATTACAGTTGTGGAAGGCAGAGAAACACAGTGGCTGTTCTGGAAGAGGCTGAGACTGGCATCTCCATCCAGATTTCAACTATGCTGGGCACCTACAAAATCCCACAGGTAGTCCCTTTCCCGAGGAGACAATTTTCAGTCATGTAACTTTCAAGGAGATGTTGTCTTCTGCAAATAAAAAGCAAAGTTTGATTGTGGAAATGAGAGCAGTTGCATTTTGCTTCTTAAATTTAAACTACCGCCATCTTCCATTCTTTTCAGATCAGTTACAGTTTTGCTTCCAAGATTCTTAGGAATAAAACTCTGTTTCCTTTCTTCTACCCGATGCTCCCTGCTGAAGGAGTCCAGTATCCAGGAATGGTCAAGCTTCTCCTCCATTTCAGGTGGACCTTGGTTGGTCTTATTGCTCCAGAAACTGACCAGGGGGAGAGATTCATGAGGACAATGTCTTCTTTGATGTTAAGGAATGGCATTTGTGCAATTGAATATCCACGCTTTCCACTAAACTCAGATCTCATAGTTTCAAAATTGAAAGTAAATTCCAAGTGGAGAAAAATCAATGTCTGTGTTTACGGTTCAGAGACTAGTTCATTCCAGATTGGAATCAAGTTTGTACAAGTACTACTCCAACATATTCAGGGACCTATTGTAGGAAAAGTCTGGATCACCACAGCTCAATGGGATCTCAGTCTGGAGTTTTTTTATAGTATTGTTTCGTTTAAATATATTGGTGCCATTTTTTCATTTCTGATACAGAAAAGGAAATGGGCAAACTATGATGCATTTGACCTCTTTTATATATCTCTACATACTTTTGTAAAGAACACCTTTACTTGTTCATCCCCCAAGGATGACATTTCAGTGAAAGTCTGGAGACGATGCAGACAGAGAGAAGAACTGGTGGCTCTGAGGGAAGAGGAGATTGATCGGAGCCTGGCTCTGGACAGCTATATCATTTACAGCACTATCTCAGCTATTGCAAGGGCCTTAAATTCACCTTACATGTCCACATCCAAGAGATCAGTGAGGAACAGGGGCGTGAAGGTTGAAGCTCCAAGACTGAAGGCTTGGCAGGTATTTCATTTCCATCAGACATATCGGTACATATTGGCACTGCCAACTAGAATCAGTTTGGAAGCTGATGACTTGGTTACTTCTGAAAAATTAAATCATTTCTGGAAATAAGATCTAACCTAATTCCATTCCTTTCCTTTTCATTCCCCTTCTTTTGAATAGAACAGAACAGAAGAGAGTAGAGTAGAGTTGAGTAGAGTAGAATAGAATAGAGTAGAGTAGAGTAGAGTTGAGTAGAGTAGAGTAGAGTAGAGTTGAGTAGAGTACAGTAGAGTACAGTAGAGTAGAGTAGAATGGAATAGAACATAACAGAACAGAACAGAATAGAATAGAATTCTTTATTGGCCAAGTGTGATTGGAAAAACAAGGAACTTGTTTACATACAAACAACAAGTGATAAATAATCATTATCATAATCGTAAAATACAGTCATCATACATCATAAGATAAAACACTCAGTGACAGTTACAGGATACTGTGACATAAATCATAATAGGATACTAAATATAAGCAATCAACATAAATAATAAGATAGAAACAACAAAGTTATAATCATAAGAAGCTAAGGAAATAATTAATAGGAAAGATGAAAAGTATAATAGTAACACAGCCCTACCAGGTAGTTTGACAGCTAAATAAATAAAGAAATAAAATTATTTGTATTTAAGTGTATTTAAATAAATTTATTAAATTTATTATTTAGCAAATTAAATAAGCTGAATAAATAAATAAGTGTTCACCCATTCCTTTACCTCGTTCGTTCAAATATCTTCCAATAACTTTTTTCTTGGCAAGATATTATACTGTGTACATGTCACCTTCTTTGACCTTTTTCTTTGCAAGCAAAAATACTACTGTGCCCAGAGAACTCCATTCTTCCCCTTCTGATACAATGTGGAAGTCTAAGTCCACTAATCCCACCTTTACTCCCCTAATGATCTACCCATCTGCTCAAGGCCTCCCTTTGCCCAGGGCCTCTCTCCATTTCTTGGTTACTACACACTTTATTGTTTTGCCAAAATTCTCATATCTCAGTAGAGTGGGAGAGACCGAGTTTTTACAACTACCAGTAGCAGCACATGGCCAACCTTTTCCTACCTGGGGATGTAAGTAGGTTGAAGCTTGTTTGCTAATTTAAATTGGATGCTAACAATAAACCTCCATTATATTTATAGGGTATTATACTCTATTTAAACCCTATTCCAACTCTGATCGGGTTGCTGGAACGTGCTACATTCCACCAGCTGCTGCTTAAACTGTAAGTTTTGGGAGAATCCACCAGGAAAGTAGCAAGGCCCTGATTGGATCTCCATTATATTTATAGGGTATTATACTCTATTTAAACCCCATTCCAACTCTGATCGGGTTGCTGGAACGTGCTACATTCCACCAGCTGCTGCTTAAACTGTAAGTTTTGGGAGAATCCACCAGGAAAGTAGCAAGGCCCTGATTGGATCTCCATTATATTTATAGGGTATTATACTCTATTTAAACCCCATTCCAACTCTGATCGGGTTGCTGGAACGTGCTACATTCCACCAGCTGCTGCTTAAACTGTAAGTTTTGGGAGAATCCACCAGGAAAGTAGCAAGGCCCTGATTGGATCTCCATTATATTTATAGGGTATTATATATTATTATATAACTATATAACTAAAAATCACAAACAGTAGCAGTACATTCAGGGCAAGTGTGTCTGACATCCCCTGTATCTAAGATGTCCGGCTTAGTTCAGTGCAACACCTGCTTTGCAGCCGTCCTTCGCAGTACCCTTTTCAAACTTGGAAACTGTCCTATCTGTAAACAAATCACTAGCCTACAAGGACAGATCATTTACCTAGGGTCTGTAATCCGTGCTCGTCGGGCAGAAATTAGGTGTCCAGTTCAGCCCCTCTACTCTAGTAAGCCTCCCTGCTATCAGCCCCCTTTACCACAAAGATCCTGCAGGAAAAGGGCAGTGTGGACAACCGTGGGATCTGGCAGGGTGAGAGCTGTGAACCATAAACACAAAGCTTTCGCTGTGTCCCTGCACAACATCTACAGTGCTCTTGCTGACCTTAATAGGGACATTAAGGAGACTGGTAAAGGTATTTGTGAAGATAACTCAAATAAGCAGGGGATTGTGGTCCGAGATGAAGAACTAGATTTTGATATGGAGAAGTGTGAATCAGGTATTGCACATCAGTCATGCAAGAATAGAAAGGCTCCCAAAAAGAGAAGCTACCTTCTGGTAGGTGATTCAATTATAAGGGATGTAAATTTAGGAAAGTACACAGAGGCTTTGAAAGAGGTCAGGTGTCTTCCAGGTGCTACTGCCAGTAGGGACAAGAAGCGTATTTCTAAAATAATCAAGAATGGCAGCAAGGACTGTGATGTGGAGGCTATTGTGCATCTTGGCACTAATGATCTGTCCCAAAAAGATGTACTCTCTGTGCAGAATGATTTCCAGAGCTTGGGGAAGGAACTTAGCAGAATAGGCTGTAGGCTTACTTTCTCAGAGTTTTTACCAGTGTATAAGGAGCAAAACGGAAAAGGCCAGCGCATAGCACAATTCAATATGTGGCTAAAGGAGTGGTGTAAAGGGGAAGGCTTTGGATATATTAGTCACGATGTCAATAGCTGGTCCAATCAAAAGATGTACAAAAGAGATGGTTTGCATCCATCAAAAAAAGGGACTGAGTTACTCGGCTATAAAATCACAGATTTTCTGGAGGGAAATTTAAACTAAACAGCGGGGACAGGGAGTTAATTGATACGGAACAACCCTGTCCCCGGCAATTTAAAAACTATAGGGCTATCAGTGCATGTAGCACAGATGTGTGTGTGGACAATAATACCAACCTTGCTACCAATCAAAATGAAGCCTCTAATAGCGAGTGCCATATAAAGTGCACTAACCAAATAGGTGGTAAGACAATAGGGGAACTCAGGCACCACACAGGTTATGTAGAAAGGAAACACAGGGCAACCCACAAAGGACTCAAATGTTTATACACCAATGCACAAAGTATGAACAGCAAACAGGGTGAACTAGAAATTCAGGTTAATGAGGGCAGATACGATATTGGTGCCATTACGGAAACATGGTGGGATGAAACTCACACATGGAACACACAGCTAGAGGGATTTAAATTATTTAAAAGAAACAAACCAAATAAAAGAGGAGGTGGAGTTGCTCTCTATATAAGAAATAACTACATCTCCACAGAAATAGAGTACAACAATGATAAAAACTGTCTTGAATGCATTTGGGTCAATATAAAAGGGGGGGGGAATGACATTGCCATAGGTGTATACTA
Source organism: Crotalus tigris (assembly GCF_016545835.1). Taxonomy (NCBI): domain Eukaryota; kingdom Metazoa; phylum Chordata; class Lepidosauria; order Squamata; family Viperidae; genus Crotalus; species Crotalus tigris. The sequence continues at coordinate 41,511 of NW_024100294.1, forward strand.
CAGACCACCCAACCAAACAGAGTAAATAGATGAACTTTTTGCTAGTCAGCTAACTAAGGTATGTAGGAAGCACATCACAATAGTAATGGTGGACTTTAACTACCCTGACATCAACTGGGAGACAAACTCCGCACCAAGTGGAAGATCAAACAGGTTCCTGGCAAACCTAGCAGACAACTTTGTCTCCCAAAAAGTAGAGAATGGAACTAGGGGATTAGCCATTTTGTATCTAATTCTCACTAACAGAGATGAAATGATAGACGGTGTTGGAGCCATAGGAACCCTGGGAGGAAGTGATCATGCAATATTAGAATTCAACATTATAGAAGCACAACCAATAGAACACAGTCAAACTAGAGTCTTGGACTTCAAGAGAGCTAATTTCAATAAACTTAGAGAGGGCTTGGGAAGGATTCCATGGATGAGAATCCTCAGGGGAAAACAACTCAAGAAGCTTGGGAAATTTTTGAAAATGAGATAATAAAAGCACAGTCTACACAATACAACAAAGAGGAAAAACAACAGCTCCCAAAAGAAACCAGCATGGCTGCATAAAGAACTCTCTGACAAATTGAAAGATAAAAAGGACAAGTATAGAAAGTGGAAAGATGGGAACATAACTAAGTCAGAATATCAGCAAATAGCCCGAGCCTGCAAAGATGAAGTGAAGAAAGCCAAGGCTCAAAATGAACTGAGGCTTGCTACCAAAGTCAAAAATAACAAAAAAAGCTTCTTTCAACATGTAAAAAACAAGAAAAAAGTGAAGGAAATGATTGGTCCATTAGTGGGTGGAAGTGGCAAGAAGGTGACAAGCAACAGGGAGAAAGCAGAACTATTTAACTCATTTTTTGCATCTGTCTTTACACAAAGGGAAAAACAGACCAACCTATCAAAAATAGTGCCATAAAAAACCAGAATAGGAACACAAGTTAAGATAGACAAGAACATGGTAAGTGAGCATCTGTCCAGCCTAGACAAGTTCAAATCACCAGGACCAGATGTATTATACCCCAAGGTTATCAAGGAACTGACAGATGTGATCTCATAATCACTGAAATATATTTTTCAAAATGCTCCTTGAACACAGTGGAACTCAGAGGACGAAAAGACTGATGTAGTTCCCATCCTCAAAAAAGGAAAAAAAATGGATCCAGGAAAATTACAGACCTATCAGCCTGACCTCAATGACCTGGGAAGATCCTTGAAAAGATAATCAATAACACGAATCAACGACACCTAGAAGGCAAACAAAGTCATTACTAAAGCCAACATGGGTTTGTCAAGAAGTAGATCATGCCAGGACAAATCTTATTCGCTCTTTTGACCAAGTGACAAATTAGTGATCAGGAGGAATGATGTGGACATAATTTACTTGGACTTCAGTAAGTCATTTGATAAGTAGATCCATACCTACTACTTGACAGATAGAAAACGTGGGGTAGACAGAATCACCACCAGATGGATCCGTAGCTGGCTGACCGGCCTACTCAGCGAGTGGTCCTCAATGGAACTGCATCTATATGGAGGGAAGTGTGTAGTGGGGTGCCCCAGGGCTCTGTTCTGGGCCCAGTACTCTTCAACATCTTCATCAATGACTTGGATGAAGGGATAGATGGGGAACTCATCAAATTTGCAGACGACACCAAGCTGGCAGGAATAGCCAACACTCCAGAAGACAGGCTTCAGATACAGAAGGATCTGGACATACTTGAACACTGGGCACTAACTAACAAAATGAAATTCAATGGTGAAAAAAGCAAGGTTCTACATTTAGGCAAGAAAAACCAAATGCACAAGTACAGCATAGGTGGCACTTTGCTCAATAGTAGTAACTGTGAGAGGGACCTCGGAGTCCTAGTAGACAATCACCTTAATATGAGCCAGCAGTGTGCTGCAGCTGCCAAAAAGGCCAACACAGTGCTAGGCTGCATTAACAGAGGGATAGAATCAAGATCACGTGAAGTATTAATACCACTTTACAATGCCTTGGTAAGGCCACACTAGGAATACTGCATCAGTGTTGTCACCAACGATTAAAAAGATGTGAGACTCTAGAAAGAGTACAGCGAAGAGCAACAGAGATGATAGGGGACTGGATGCTAACATATATGAACGGTTGCGAGAATTGTATGTCCTAGTTTAACGAAGAGACGGACAAGGGGGACATGATAGCATATTCCAAATATCTCATGGCTTGCCTAAAGACGGAATTAGCATTGTTCCAAAGCACCTGAAGGCAGGACAAGAAAGCAACGGGTGGAAACTAATCAAGGAGAGAAGCAACCTAGAACTAAGGAGAAACTTCCTGACAGTGAGAACAATTAATCAGTGGAACAGCCTGCCTCCAGAAGCAGTAAATGCTCCAACACTGGAAGTTTTAAGAAGAGACTGGACAGCCATTTGTCCGAAATGGTGTAGGGTTTCCTGCCCGAGCAGGGGGTTGGACTAGATGACCTCCAAGGTCCCTTCCAACTTTACTACTATTACTATTACTAACCTAGTGATCAAATAGTGAGTAGCTGGCATTTTGGAGGCAATACAGTTTAAAGAATGTTTAAAAAAGAAATGTCTTCATTGTCTATGAGAATTTAATCTGTTTTCTCAATTGCACAGGAAAAAGGTAATGCAATCAGAGAAATAAGGACAGTTTGATGACTTAATTCACTTGATACATTATTTCCTTGTAGAAAAAAGAAAAGAAGATAAAAAAACTATGACTTGGGTCCCCATAAAAATAGTCTTCCTATGAAATCAAACAGGGAGAGAAATTCCCCAAAAGCAACATTCCTACACAATACAAAATATGCATAACATACTTTTATATTTTAGGGTGTTGGCATGACCATAGAAGAGACTTTTTCTCTAATATTAGCATTAATATCTTGACTTGAGCAGAGTGTTAAGGTTGTGCTTATAAGGAGCCAATTTGAGGTTACGCATTAGACTGAGAGACACAACCAAGTAATCCACTCAATGAAATAAAGGAATGACTGTTAAGAAAAAGAGAGATGTTGTAAATCAGTATTTTTGTAGCATCAGTGATACTTCCTGTGCTAAGTCACTAAGTCATCCAGGAGAACAACACAGGAAAATAAGAAGCATGGAGCTTCTTATATCAATTGGGTAACTCTTGGGTACTGTTTGTTACAACAAAGAGTGAAAGGAAAATGTAAAAGGATGGTGTTTGTTTATATTGGTTAACAAAACATCCATGAGGAAAAAAAAGTTGTTTGCCTTTAGAGGAGTTGAATTGCATTGATAGAATAGAATAGAATAGAATAGAATAGAATAGAATAGAATAGAATAGAATAGAATAGAATAGAATAGAATAGAATACAATACAATACAATACAATACAATACGATAGAGCTGGAAGGGACCTTGGAGGTCTTCTAGTCCAGCCCCCTGCTCAAGCTGAAGAACCTATGCCATCTCTGACAAGTGACCAGTCTCTTCTTAAAAGCCTCCAGTGATGGAGTGCCCACAATTTCTGAAGGCAAGCCATTCCACTGGTCAATTGTCCTCCCTGTGAGGAACTTTCTCCTTAATTCCAGGTTGCTTCTCTGTTTGATTAGTTTCCAACCATTTTTTCTTGTCCTGGCCTCTGGTGCTTTGGAGGATAATTTGACCCCCTCTTCTTTGTGGCAGCTCTCAAATACTGCTATCACGTCACCCCTATTTCTTCCTTTCTTTAGACTAGCCAAACCCAAGTCCTACACCCATTCTTCATGTGATTAGTCTCCAGGCCTTGGATCATCTTAGTTGCTTTTCTCTGAACTTTTTCCAAGGTCTCAACATCTTTTTTGTAGTGTGGTGACCGAAATTGGTTGCAGTAATGGTCGTCTACTAGGACTCCAAGGTCCCTCTCTCAGTTACTGTTTTTAAGCCAGGTTTCACCCGCTCTGTATTTGTGCCTTTGGTTTTTTTCTATCTGAATATTCAACTTTGCTTTTCTCCACATTAAAACTCATTTTGTTGGATAGGGCCCATTGTTCAAGTTTGTCAAGATCTTTTTGAATCCTGAGCTTGTCTTCTGGGGTGTTGGCTATTCCTGCCAGTTTGGTGTCTTCTGCAAATTTGATGAGTTCCCCTTCTATTCCCTCATCTAAGTCATTGATGAAGATATTGAAGAGATACTGGGCCTAAGACAGAGCCTTGTGGTACCCCACTGCTTACTTCTCTCCATGTGGATGAAATACCATTGAGGGCTATTCGTTGAGTACGGATTGTCAGCCAGATACAAATCCATCTGGTGGTGATGTTGTCTGTTCCACCTTTTTCTAGATTACCAAGCAGTAGATTGTAATCTACTTTGTCAAATGTCTTACTGAAATCTAAGTCTACTATGTCCACAGCATTTCGCTGGTCTGCTAATTTGGTCACATTATCAAAGAATGAAATAACATTGATTTGGCATGATCTGTTTTTAACAAAGGTATGCTGGCTACCAGTTATAACTTTATTTGCTTCTAGTTTGTACATCTGTGATATACAGAGAGTGATATACAGGTACATGACCAGCTGTTCAAAATTCTTTATAATTATTGTTCTGATCTACAGTTGTTACTATTGCTATGTTTGCTGATATTTTCCTAAGCAAGTTGGAAATGCAAAATAAAATCTGTTTTTTTAAACAGAGAGAGAAATGTTCAGATCCCTCCCAGCATAATCCATGTGGTCTTTTCAAATAATGTTTGATGTTCTTTCTAATCTCCTCTTTTCTTTTCCTTTCCAGCTTCACTCCTTCCTTCAAACTTCTCAGTTTCACAATAACTCCATAGAAGGAGTATATTTGGATGGGAAAGGAGATCTGACAGCTGACCTGAATATTGTCAACTGGGTTCTTTTCCTCAACAAATCTTTCAAGAGAGTGAAATCTGGCAGTCTAGAAAAGCTGACATCCCAAGATTTTAAAGTTATCATTGACCAGAAGAGTATCACAGAGGTGGAAATGCTGACTAAGGTAGAGTAATATTTATTTTATTCCACTGAAATTGCCAAAAGGAGGGGGGTGGGTGGAGGTTTGCTTTCAATGCCTTCAAGGTTTCATATCAGCAGACTGGGCTCTTGTGAGTATAAACGTCTCCTTCATTTCTTATTCTGGTGAATAAGAAAAATATTGTCTTGAATTTTCATAGAAACTATTCACTGAGTCAATGTAAAAGGAGGTAGGCTGAGTCAATCATGAAAATAATATGGCTTACTTAGTCAAAGCAAAGAACCCATCCAACATTTCCCTGATAAATTTAAATATTTAAATAAATTCTATATTAAATTGAATTAATATTAAATTAAATTAGAAGAACTGATGGCAGGTGGACCAAGGCAGTCATAGAATGGATCCCACTTGTTAAATAGCGTCCATGAAAGAGAGCTAAAACAAGATGGATCGATGACACCAACAAGCATTGTGGGTCCAATTGGCAAAAGAAAGCTCTGGACTGAATAGAATAGAATAGAATAGAATAGAATAGAATAGAATAGAATAGAATAGAATAGATCTGGAAGGGATCTTGGGGATCTTCTAGTCCAGCCCCCCACTTAAGCAGGAGAACCTATACCATCTCAGACAAGTGACTATCTAGCCTCTTCTTAAAATCTCCAGTGATACAGCACCCATGATTTCTGGAGAGAAGCTGTTCCACTGGTTAATTGTCCTCACTCTCAGGAAGTTTCTCCTTAATTCTTCTCTCTTTGTTCAGTTTCCAAACATTGTTTCTTGTCCTGCCCTCTGGTGCTTTGGAGAATAGCATGACCTCCTCATCTTTGTGGCAGCCTCTCAAATACTGGAATACTGCTATCATATCACCCCTATTTCTTCTTTTCTTTAGACTATCCAAACCCAAGTCCTACAGCCATTCTTCCTATGTTTAGTCTCCAGGCCTTGGATCATCTCAGTTTCTCTTCTCTGAACTTTTTCCAAGGTCTCAACATCTTTTTTTGTAGTGAGGTGACCAAAATTGGTTGCAGTATTCCAGGTGTGGTCTCACTAGGGTTTTGTAATGCGATACTAATACTTCACGTGATCTTGATTCTATGCCTCTGTTTATAAAGCCCAGGATTGTATTAGCTGTTTTGGCTGCTGCTGCACATTGCTGGCTCATAGTCAAGTGACCATCCACTAGGACTCCAAGGTCCCTCTCACAGTTACTGTTTTTGAGCCAGGTCTCACCTAATCTGTACGTATATCTTTGATTTTTCCTGCCTAAATGTGAAATTTTGCTTTTCTCCACATTAAAACTCATTTTGTTGGATAGGGCCCATTGTTCAAGTTTGTCAAGATCTTTTTGAATCCTGAGTTTGTCTTCTGGGGTGTTGGCTATTCCTGCCAATTTGGTGTAATCTGAAAATTTGATCAGTTCCCCTTCTATTCTCTCATCTAAGTCATTGATAAAGATATTAAAGAGATACTGGGCCTAAAACAGAACCTTGTGGTACCCCACTGCTTACTTCTCTCCATGTTGATGTAGTACCATTGAGGGCTACTCGTTGAGTTGTCTATTCCACCTTTTTCTAGCTTACGAAGCAGTACATTGTAGTCTACTTTTGGCGAATGCCTTACTGAAATCTAAATATACTATGTCTAATTTGGTCACTTTATCAAAGAATGAAATAAGATTGATTTGGCATGATCTGTTCTTAACAAAGGTATGCTGGCTACCAGTTATAACTTTATTTGCTTCTACTTGTTCGCAGATTTGTTTTTTGATTATCTTTTTCAGGATCTTCCCAGGTATTGATGTTAAACTGATTGGTCTGTAGTTTCTTGGGTCTGTTTTTTCCCCTTTTTCTTGAAGATGGGAACCACATTGGCCCTTTTCCAATCCTCAGGTACTTCCCTGGTGCTCCAGGATTTTTGAAAGATATGGTGCAATGGTTCTGCGATAACATTTGCTAGCTCCTTCAGAACTATGGGATGTAATCTGTCGGGTCCTGGTGATTTATATTCGTGGAGGTCAGAAAGGTGTTCTCTTACCATTTTCTTGGTTATTTTAATTTTTGTTTCTAGTTTGTCTTTTTCAATGGTTTTTTTTGGGGGTATATTGGTCTATGGTTTCTTTTTTGTGTGGAGACTGATGCAAAGTATGAGTTAAGTAGTTCTGCTTTCTCCCTGTTGCCTGTTATTTCCTTGCCATCTTTTCTGTGTAGTGGGCCTACAGTTTCCTTGACTTTTTTCTTGTTGTTAGTATATTGAAAGAAACTTTTCTTGTATTATCCTTGATTTCTGTTGCAAGTTTTTGTTCGTTCTGAGCCTTTGCTTTCCTGACTTCATCTTTGCATGTTCTGGCTGTCTGCTGATAATCAGCCTTAGTTATGTGCCCCTCTTTCCATTTTTTGTACTTGTCCTTTTTGTCTTTCAGTTTGTCAGAGAGATCTTTGTGCAGCCATGCTGGTTTCTTTTTGAATTTGTTGTTTTTCTTTTTCTGTGCTATTATGCTGGACTGGGCTTTTATGATCACATTTTTCAGGATTTCCCATGCTTCCTGGGTTGTTTTCCCCCTTATGATTTTCATCCATAGGATCTTTCCTAGGTTCTGTCGGAGTTTGTTAAAGTCAGCTCTTTTGAAGTTTAAGACCCTGGTTGGATTGTTTTCTGTTACTAGGTTCTAGTAACTTCAACTCACTCTATCACTTCTCCTCTATTAGTAAGAATTAAGTCCAGTGTGGCTTTACGTCTAGTCCCCTCCTCCACCTTTTGGATGACAAAGTTGTCAGCTAGGTTGGTGAGGAATTTGTTTGATCTCCCAGTGCTGCAGAGTTTGCCTCCGGGTTGATATCTGGATAGTTGAAGTCACCCATTACCATTGTGGTATGCTTCCTATATACATTTGTTAACTGGTTGGCAAAGAGTTCATCTATTTCTTCTGATTGGTTGGGTGTTCTGTAATGTACACTTATGGTAATGTCAGTTTTTTTCTCTTTTATGTTGACCTATATGCATTCTGGAGAGATTTTATCTTTGATCATGTGCATTTCTGTGGATTCATAGTGCTCTCTTATATATAGTTCAACTCCCTCTCCTCTTTTTGTACTTCTGTTTCTTTTGAACAATTTGTACCCATCCATCAGTCCATTCCATTCATGGGTTTCACCCCACCATGTTTCTGTAATGCCAACTATGTCATACTCTCCCTTGTGTACTATTGCTTCTAGTTCGCCCTGTGTGGGTTGGAAATACACGGAAGAGGCCTTCATCCTGCAGTGGTTAGAGAATGGCTAAAATTATAATTAAATTACCAATACATTTAATATCTAAATTTAAAATGAATGTCTAAACCTTTCATCCTGTGTATTAAACATAAGCTAAAACAGAAAGAGATAAGTGATAAGCAGTTCAATCTGCTTGATGAACCTCAAATTTTTTATTGGTTTCTTATCACTCAAAGCTAAATCCTGAAATGGAATTCACAAAATCCTTCTTCTTTTGCCATTTTTCTAAAAACAAGTTCATTTTCTAGACATTTGTCCTCCCTCTCTTCAGCCCCTGCCTCCTTCCAGGTGTGTGGAAAGCTGCCATCCTGGATTCATGAAGGTGGTTCAGAAAGAGCAGCTCATCTGTTGCTATGACTGTCTTCCTTGTGCAGAAGGAACCATCTCCACCATGGAAGGTGGGTGACACCAGAGAAAAGGGATAGTGCAGATCTTGACATTTTTAATAAAACAGTTGGAATCACAAAAAGAACTGTAAAACTGAGGCTGGCTTATTTCATACATCCTCAAAAGAGATGCCCAAATTCATTTGGAGTTAAACAGTCTGAGTGTCAAGGTTCTGATAAGCAAGACCAAAGAAATCAGAAGTCTGAGTCAAAAATAAAACCAAATCTTAAGTTCCCTTCAGAAAGCAACACTATTACAAAGTTAAACTTCCCATCCCAAAGCTATGCAATTAGCTACGTTCCCCAATAGAAGAGTTTGGCGGGTTTTCTAACTAAATGATCCAGCTTCTATCTAACTGACAGAAATGACCTTGGTTCCCATGGGGCAATAAAATGTTCAGACTAGTAGAAATCCTCTATCCACCTCCCAATTCTGTGGAAACTTTGAATAAAGGAAATGGCTGCAGCCAGTTTCTTTGTAGAATTGACAGTGAGATCTAGGCATCCAGCCATATTAACTGATAAAGCAATTGTTAAAGATTATTTAGACATTCACAACATGTGGAAACAACTCTGGACAGAAAATGGTCCCCCACATGTTGAAGCTATCCCTGCATTTTGGAAAAAATATCTCTATTTGACCAGCACTGTGAGATATGGACAACATTGAACTGAATTTGCTCTGGTCATAGTAGATGTGCAGATGCCCTCTGTAAGTGGGGCAAAATATCACCGAATTGTGATTGTGAGGCCAAAAAAACCTATCTAGCACACAATGATAGAGTGCAAAACAATCTATAATGCTGATCTGTGAGAAATGAAGTAAAAAAAAATAGATTTGCCACTTTGATATACATTTGTTATTTTCCTGCTAAGATTACAGATTTTATATCCTATGTTTTTCTTTTTATTTGTGTGATCCTTTTTACTGAAATATGGTGTGAATGTACCATACAATAAATAAAATAGAGATACCCAAGGAAATGAAAACACTTGGTGCTTGTTTTCATGGCATGGATGGGAAGATTACAAACTGGGAAATCCTTTTTGGAAATGTCTGTCCAGAAAGAGACCTCATTCTTGGTCCAGATTGAGAGGAGGCATTGATATTGCAAATGACTTTCCCTAAAAGCCAGTTTATATATGAAGACCAGCAGCTAGTGTACATCTTTCTTCTGTCAAGACTCAGAACTATGTAGAGGGAGCCACTGAGTCCTTCAATCCAACCTTCTACTCCTTCCTCTGCTTGAACTAATCCAGAATAGGGAGTTACAAAGACTATCTCTCCATTGGTCATTAAAGGGGGAGCTGCAGAGTCATTTGGATTTCATCTCTAAAACATGGTTTCTGGATTCAGGGATGCATATAATGCAACCTATAAAGATGTCCAGTGAATTTGTTGCAGAAATTCACATTTTCCTTTAGAACTCTCCCTTTGATTAAAATTCCTAGTCATTGCTTCATGGTACCTTTCTCCAGAAAAGTTCCAGACCATCACTAGTTTGACTATAATCAGACATCTTATAGACCAACAAGGATTATGCTTATGTTAATCTTGCTCTTTTTAGATGCTGAAAAATGCATCAAATGTTCAGCAGACCAGCATCCTAACATCAAGCGTGATGACTGTATACCGAAGGCTGAAACTTTCTTATCCTATCAAGAAAATTTGGGGATCATCCTAGCTTCCCTTGCCTTATTCCTGTCTTTAGTAACAGGCTTTGTCTCAGGAATCTTCATTAAATTCCAAGAAACTCCCATAGTCAAAGCCAACAATCGGGATCTCTCCTACATCCTCCTCATCTCCCTCCTGCTCTCCTTCTTGACTTCCTTCCTATTCATTGGCCAGCCACTAAGAATCACTTGCCTTCTCCGACAAACAGCCTTCAGCATCATTTTCTCAGTTGCCATTTCTACTGTCCTGGCCAAAACTTTCATGGTGGTGTTAGCGTTCTTGGCCACAAAACCAGGGAATAAAGTACAGAGATGGCTAGGGAAAAGCCTGGCCAATTCTATCATCCTTTCTTGCTCTGGTGTTCAAATTATCCTCTGTAGCATCTGGTTGGGGACTTTTCCCCCATTCCCTGACTCCGATATGCACACACAGTCTGGAGAGATTATTCTTCAATGTAATGAAGGTAGTGTCATCATGTTTTACATTGCCTTGGGCTACATGGGCTTCCTGGCTGTCATCTGCTTCACAGTGGCTTTCCTAGCTAGGAATCTCCCTGGAGCCTTCAATGAAGCCAAACTGATCACCTTCAGCATGCTGGTTTTCTGTAGCGTTTGGATGTCCTTTGTGCCCACCTACTTGAGCACCAAGGGGATGTATATGGTGGCCGTGCAGGTCTTCTCCATTTTGGCTTCCAGTGCTAGCCTCTTGGGATTCCTTTTCTTCCCCAAATGCTACATTATTTTCCTAAGGTCAGACCTGAATACAAAAGAACATTTGTTATCAAAATAGAATATAAAGTAAATTTTGCTTAATGTTTCTCTCAGATTCCATTTAACTATTATAGAAGTACACATCCTGTTTTTATCTCCCCTTTTTTGTTTGCTATTTGAGAATAGAGAAAAGTGTGCAATATGGGTGATTTCTTACTGTGAGTGTAAGAGAATTTTGCCACCATTATATTTGAATCAAGCCAAATGACATTGAAAAGCAAATTGGTTTATAGGGTGAGACAAACCTATACCTAAACTTGTGAGGAAGATGAAGACAGTTATCTGAGCATGATAGCAAAGAGAAGCCTGCAGAGGAAGTCCTGGTAATATCTTATCTAGGGCTATATATACAGATTCCTTGATCCATCTATGATGCCTGGTTGGGACTCAGTTTATTTGTCAGACACTAAAAAGAGCTGTAGAGCCAGATTGGTCTAGTGATTAAGGCATCATGCCAGGAATGTGGAGACCATAAATTCTAGTACAGACTTGGGCAGAAAGCCAAGTTGCTGATTTTCAACCAGTCCATATCTCTCTGTTCTATAAAGCAGGAAATGGGAAACAACTTCTGAGAAACCTTGCTAAGAAAACTACAGAGAGTTTTCCAGGCAGTCTCCAAGAATGGAACATGATTCAATGGAAGGATAAAATAGATACTTCCTTTACTGAAATTTCTTCCAGGGGGAAAGGAAGGCCCAGAGACTTTGCAAATAGAATTAAATATTATAAAATTATTGCATGTTAAATTGTATTTAACAGAGAGCCAGTTTGGTGTAGTAGTTAAGGCACCAGGTTAGAAACCAGAAAATTGTGGTTTCACATCTGGACTTAGCCATGAAAGCCAGCTGTTTGATATTGGGCCAGTCAATCTCACTCAGCCTAATCCAACTCACAGGCTTGTTATTTTGAGCAAAACAGGTGGAAGTAGGTGCATTTGATATGATCACTGCTTTGAATTTATACAAATAATAAAATAAAATAAATAACTGGATATAAAATAAATAAATAGAATTTTCTGACAATAAGTTCATTTTTCCTCCATCTGCTCAGACCCTGCCTCCTTCCCAGTGTGTGGAAAGCTGTTGTCCAGGATTTGGGAAGGTGGCTCAGGAGGGGAAGCTCATATACTGCTGTGGCTATCTTCTTTATGCAGAAGGAAATATCTTCACTGTGGATGGAGGGTGGGTAATATACCTTGACATTTTCTGTGAAAGGGTGTTTTGATAGGCTTAGCATGGCCTTTACTTGAACCACTAATGCAGACCTGGGCATTTTATAGTCCACAGGCTACATCTGATCCTTTTGGCTGTCCTGCTCCAATCCATGGTGGCAGTGGGAGTGGGGATGGCAGTGGTGGGAGTGGCCAATAGCAGTGGTGGGGAAGGCATCAGCCCTCAATAACAGTCCCACTTTCCCATGTGGTCCCTTCAGAAAATAAATTTCCCACCTCTGCATTAATGCATTAATAAAAGGCTGATCTTGTTTGGCTTAAAACATATATCCTCCTAATAACTCTTCTACTTTCCTTCTTGACCTCATTCCTACTTATTGGACCACAATGGAAAGCCATGTGCCTTCTGAAACAAACAATATTCACCAACATCTTCTCAGTAGCTATTACTACTGCCCTAGCTATAACAGTTACGGTGTTTTAGGATTGTTGACCAAAAATCCAGGGAATAAAATACAAGGATAGCTAGCGAAGAGCATGGCCAATGCTGTCATTCTTTCTTGTTCTGTTCCCAAGTTCTCCTCTACAACATCTAGTTAGGGACTTCTCCCCATTCCTTGAGTCAGGCATATACTCACAATCTGGACGTATCATGCTAGAATATGATGAAGGCTCTAATCGCATGTTCGCATGCAGGCACAGCCACACTTCTCTGTGCATTAATGATTCACCTGTGGAGATGGTTACCAGCATCAAATTTCTGACTGACTTGGTCACTCAACAGTGAGAAACTGGTGAAGCGGGCACAGCAGCGCCTGCATTTTCTGTGTTGCATGAAAAAAGCACATCTTCCTTTCCCTGTCCTGACCACTTTCTACAGGGAGAAGATCGAGAGTATCCTCTCGTACAGCATCATTGCTTCAGATAGGAAGGCAGTGCAGAAAGTGGTGAGGATGGCTGAAAAGATCATTGGCAGTTCCCTCCCTCCCATCCAGTACATAGCACAGAAGCATTGCTTGAGCAGGGTCCGTAAGATTATCTGGGACACTATACATCCTCTTCATGACCTGTTTTCCATGTTACCTTCTGGGAGGAGGCTTCGTGGTATCCATAGCAGAACATCTATATTCAGCTATAGTTTCATTCTATACAGCATTAACCTTGCGAGCTATCAAGCTTCCTCCTTTCGTTATATATTCAAGGTGGACAGTATTTAATATTTATTTGCTACATATATGTAGGGGTGTGGGTCTATACATATGTTGTTCATAGTATGTTTAGGTTTGTGTCATGTGTGTGTTTCACTTTGAGAGCGGGCAACTAAATTTCATTTTTGATGTGTACCATTGTGCCCATAGTAAAAAAAATGACAATAAAGGTTATCTTATCGTTTCTTCTACATTGCTCTTGTCTACATGGGCTTCCTGGCTCTCCTTTGCTTCATTGTGACTTTCCTGGTCAGAAACCTACCTAAAAACCTATCAGGTTTTTCCTCGAAAAAAGTCAGCAAAATATATCTTAAATACTGTACACTACTATTCATGATATTTCTAAAAGTTACTTTTGATTCTGGATTTTTTTTAAAAAAAATATTGCAAAGATTTGGAGCTAAATTCTCCAGTCTCCCTCACTGGCCCACCTTCAAAGTTTGGAGTGGCATCTGTAAGTTCCCCTTTGGAGACCTGCCTCTTGATACATTCAGTGTTCAGTGAGGTGATGGTTCTTTTCCTTGTCATTATCCAAATCATAGTCATTTATTTGCTCATTTTATGTTAACTCTCTAGACACGTTTCTGAAAACTTTCAGAAAACATGTCAGAAAATGTTTTGATTTCAATATCAGAGTCAAAGTCCATGCGGGGTGGAGTCTGATTCAGAAATTATGGATTCATAAATGTCTCTAGAGACAGAAAGTGAATTTTAAACAGTGGCTGTGTTTCTGTCCCACAACTAGACATGTCTGGACCTGAAACTACTATCTTGGAAGAGCTTCATCTAATTCTTCATTCAAAAGCAGATGACACAGTGGAGGTTCAATCAGGAGCACAAGTCATGTTGCTGAGGCTTCTATTTGTGCTGCTTTTGTGGCCACAGCAAGTCTGTGGGATGCTCAAAGCCAAATGCCTCCTTACTTTGGAACAAGGTGAAGTAGACCCACAGATTCATTACAAGCCAGGAGATTATTCCATTAGTGGCATAGCCTCTGCAATGAAGGCAAGTTGGGAACCATTGAGCTTTGATAGAAGTCCTTCAACAAATTTCACCAAGTAAGTCAATCTTCCTGTACTGCATTAGAGTCACTTCACTTCCAATGACTGTCTACAGTTCCAGCCTTCTGAGAAAACAAGGAACTTTTCCCTTGATCTGCTTCTTTTCCTAACTTACTTTCTGATTCTTCTTTGGGGTCCCTATTGCATATCTAGAATAAACAAGCTCTATTAATAAATAGTTTAATATTTAGCTGTCTGGATAAGTTGCCCACCATAATTAAGACAAAGGAAAGAGTCCAGTAGAGCTAAGATAAAATGTTTCAAGTCTAAGGCATGAAAAAGAAGCTGTCTTAGTGTAACCAACTGGAAGAATGCCTTTTAAAATGTGAACAAGCCAAACTTTTCTGTTGTTTTATTTCTCTTTTTATGGTAATATTTGGGCATATTGCATTTTTTTTTTAAGAACTGTCATTGAGTTGGTTAAAAGAATTATTGTGGAAAATAAATAAATATAGTTATTGATATGTTTGTACCTACAGAAAAACATCTAAACTATACTGGAAATTTTTGCCCTTCGTTTTTACCATTGATGACTTCAATAAAAAGGGCCATCTCTTACCTAATATCACCTTGGGTTATAATATCTATGAAAATTTCTTCAAGGCAGAAATGACTTCTGATCCTTTGCTAGACCTGATTTCAGACGGAGAAGCCAATGTCCCCAATTACAGTTGTGGAAGGCAGAGAAACACAGTGGCTGTTCTGGAAGAGGCTGAGACTGGCATCTCCATCCAGATTTCAACTATGCTGGGCACCTACAAAATCCCACAGGTGTGTCCCTTTCTTGAGGAGACAATTTTCAGTCATGTAGCTTTCAAGGAGAAGTTGTCTTCTGCAAATAAAAAGCAAAGTTTGATTGTGGAAATGAGAGCAGTTGCATTTTGCTTCTTAAATTTAAACTACCGCCATCTTCCCTTCTTTTCAGATCAGTTACAGTTTTGCTTCCAAGATTCTTAAGAATAAAACTCTGTTTCCTTTCTTCTACCCGATGCTCCCTGCTGAAGGAGTCCAGTATCCAGGAATGGTCAAGCTGCTCCTCCATTTCAGGTGGACCTTGGTTGGTCTTATTGCTCCAGAAACAGACCAGGGGGAGAGGTTCATGAGGACAATGTCTTCTTTGATGTTAAGGAATGGCATTTGTGCAATTGAATATCCATGCTTTCCACTAAACTCAAATATCTTCATTTCAGAATTCAAAGTAAATTCCAAGTGGAGAAAAATCAATGTCTATATTTACGGGTCAGAGACTAGTTCGTTCCAGTTTGGAATCAAGTTTGTACAAGTACTACTCCAACATATTCAGGGACCTATTGTAGGAAAAGTCTGGATCACCACAGCTCAATGGGATCTCAGTCTGGAGTTCTTGTATAGCATTGTTTCGTTTAAATACATTGCTGCCATTTTTTCATTTCTGATACAGAAAAGGAAATGGGTAAACTATGATGCATTTGACCTCTTTTATATATCCCTACATACTTTTGTAAAGAACACCTTTACTTGTTCATCCCCCAAGGATGACATTTCAGTAAAAGTCTGGAGACGGTGCAGACAGAGAGAAGAACTGGTGGCTCTGAGGGAAGAGGAGATTGATCGGAGCCTGGCTCTGGACAGCTATATCATTTACAGCACTATCTCAGCTGTTGCAAGGGCCTTGAATTCACCTTACATGTCCACATCCAAGAGATCAGTGAGGACCAGGGGTATGAAGGTTGAAACTCCAAGACTGAAGGCTTGGCAGGTATTTCTTTTCCATCAGACATATTGTGACATATTGCCACTGCCAATTAGAATCGGTTTGGAAGCTGATGCCTTGGTTACTTCTTCTGAAAAATTAAATCATCCTGGAACTCAAATCTAACATAATTCCATTCCTTTCCTTTTCATCCGCCTTCTTTTGTTCCTTGGTTTTGCAACATTTTCTGTTTTTATTTTTTTAAAAGCAAATAAGGTTCATATATTTCAATGAACCCAAGTGTCACTAGTCAGCTGGCATAAGCTAGTTCACCCCTTTCTATGCACTAATTATAGACACACAAGTGCTGAACAGAATGAACTATTAATTGGGACAGCATTGTGTCTAGAATGTGTAAATTTCCCTGACATGGTATGCCAGAATAAAATAGAATGGAACAGAACAGAACAGAGTAGAGCAGAGTAGAGTAGAGTAGAACAGAACAGAACAGAACAGAAACAAACAGAACAGAACAGAACAGAATAGAATAGAATAGAATAGAATAGAATAGAATAGAATAGAATAGAATAAAATAGAATAGAATTCTTTATTGGCCAAGTTTGACTGGAAAAACAAGGAACCTTCTCCGGTGCCTAAGCTCACAGTTTATATGCAAACAACAAGTGACAAATCATTATCATAATCGTAAAATACAGTCATCATACATCATAAGATAAAACACTCAGTGACCGTTACAGGATACTGTGACATAAATCATAATAGGATACTAAATATAAGCAATCAACATAAATAATAAGATAGAAACAACAAAGTTATAGTCATAAGAAGCTAAGGAAATAATTAATAGGAAAGATGAGAAGTATAATAGTAATACAGCCCTACTAGGTGGTTTGACAGCTAAATAAATAAAGAAATACATTTATTAAGTGTATTTCAATAAATTTATTAAATTTATTATTTAGCAAATTAAATAAGCTGAATAAATAAATAAGTGTTCACCCATTCCTTTATCTCGTTCGTTCAAATATCTTCCAATAACTTTTTTCTTGGCAAGATATTATACTGTGTACATGTCACCTTCTTTGACCTTTTTCTTTGCAAGCAAAAATACTACTGTGCCCAGAGAACTCCATTCTTCCCCTTCTGATACAATGTGGAAGTCTAAGTCCACTAATCCCACCTTTACTCCCGTAATGATCTACCCATCTGCTCAAGGCCTCCCTTTGCTCAGGGCCTTTCTCCATTTCTTGGTTACCACACGCTTTATTGTTTTGCCAAAATTCTCATATCTCAGTAGAGTGGGAGAGATCGTGTTTTTACAACTACCAGTAGCAGCACATGGCCAACCTTTTCCTAACTTGGGATGTAAGTAGGTTGAAGCTTGTTTGCTAATTTAAATTGGATTCTAACAATAAACCTAGTGATCAAATACTGAGTAACTGGCAGTTTGGGGGCAGTACAGCTTAAAGAATAATTTAAAAAAGAAATGTCTTCATTGT